>NC_134825.1:169337830-169422948 GCF_004210375.1 Tachypleus tridentatus
AATTTTGTTTTGTCGGTTTGTTTTATCTTTCGTATGATTTTGGTCAATTTTTGGTGAATAATTTTACTTAAATCACTTACAAAAATGAAATTTAATAACTCAAGGGTGAATCGGCCATTATCGTCTTTAAACTAACCATAAACCAGTGTTCTACAATACTTTTTAACCATCGTTTTCGTAATTCGAGAAACTAAAGCGTGTTTTTTTACCGACATATTGCTCTTACAGATCTGATTTGGATTAGGAATATAATTGACTATGATGTGCTATTGGATACTTTATTCAGATGCTAGATATTCAACAATTTGATTGGTTATATTACATCAGTTTTGTAACCTCCCTTTTAATAGGGTAAATACATAAGCCTATGGTGATTTTTTTATACACTTTAAAGATAAATTCAAAAGTTTAATTTACCTCTAATTACTAAGCGTCGTTCTGATGTATTCTACCCTTCATCAGCAACCCTGGACATATTACGGACTTGTGATGTTAAAATTCCGTTTCGATACTCTTGGTAGGCAGAGCACAAACATTCCTTTGTGTTTAACTACAAACAACATTTAAGTTATGATTGTGTTAAACGGCAATAGAAGTTTTACAGTCAATTCGTAAACTGGATGAAACATTAATACAAACTATTGAAGTTGCAAACGAATCTCTTTCCAGAAGTCCTGGCATCACTAGGTGGTTTAAAACATTCGACTCGTAGTCTGAGGGATGCGAGTTCTAATCCCAGTCGCACCAAACATGCTCGCCCTTTCAGTGGGGGCGTTCTAATGTTACGTTAATTCCACTATTGGTTGGTAAAAAGGCCAGTAGAGAGCTGGGGATTGGAGGTGATAACTAGCTGACTGCTCTCTAGTCTCACACTGCTAAATTAGGGACGGTTAGCATAGATAGCCTTCGAGAAGCTTTTCGCGAAGCATGAAGAAATGCTGGATGTTTGAAAATAACATGAACCGTATTTTTGATCTGATGACAATATAAAAGGTAAAATTTTCGAAATAAATCCGAAAGGGGTTAATTATTGCAGTGATCTCACCAATACGTATATAATTAATAAAAATATATTGTTCACAATTATTGAATAACAATAGATAGACTGTTTCTTAATCCACAAGATGCAAGATTAATTTTCGACTCGTAGTCTGACGGTCGCGGATTCGCATCCTCGTCGCGCTAATATGCTCCACCCTCTGCCTTGGGGGCGTAATAGTGAATTCCACTATTCGTTCGTAAAAGTAGCCAAGAGTTGGCGGTGGGTGGTGGTGACTAACTTCTGCTTCCTTCTAGTCTTACTGCAAAATTAGGGACGGCTAGCACAGATAGCCCTCGAGTAGCTTGTGCAGAAATTCAAAAGAAACAATATATTGCTCATAATTATTGAATAACAATAGATTGACTGTTTCGATATCCACAAGATGCAAGATTGTTTTTCTCTGCGTTATATAGTACAATTGTTTTTGTATTAAAACAGACAATTAAGGTTCCATGGTGTAATGGTTGGCACTCTGGACTTTGAATCCAGCGATCCGAGTTCAAATCTCGGTGGAACCTACATGTGGTTTACATGTACATCTTTAATATCCGAATTTTTCATTTTCTTCTCTCAAAACAATACTTAAGGAAGAGATTTGGAGATAAACTCAAATCGGTATATAAAAGTACAACTGGTGAAAACCGATTATAGAAAAGCATGAAAGATACCTACCAGTCTTACCTTGGATTGTAATTGTTTTCGCTTTGTATGTTTCTCGTGTTTCCTACAAGCATTTTAAGTTGGGGTTTTCAAACGTTTTCCAGTATATGTTTCGAAGAATCTCGTGAACACGATATTTATACAGTTCATAAGTACGAAAAGATATTTTTTATTTTATTTTGGTGTGTCTTTCATTTCTGTAAACGCCATTAAATTGAATAGAGCCAAATTTGAGAGGAGAAATATGTTAAGCAGCAAAAGGTTTTTAACACTTAACGTAATTTTCAAGACACGTTTACACAACACAATCATTTAATTTTACTAAACTCATCTTTACCGCCAGTTGGTAATAGATCCGAAGAGGTAAAAACAAATACATAAGTGAAAATATACGCATATATATTTAGAACACTCGTGAAGAAGTCCATTTTAAATTCGTATATGAACTGACAATACAAAAGCAAGACCAGTCCTATAATGAACTATTCTTCTTGCCAGTAATGTAATGGAAGATTATAGATTAAAAAAGATTACTTACGTGAGTCTGTGCTGTTACTGTGGAACTGACACAGAGAAATAAATCATCGTCCATTGGATGCCGATATCATTAATAAAAGTGTCGTTTAATGGTTTTTACACATTTACTTCTCTTCAAGTTTATAGATGGCTAATCCTGAACGTGTTAAATGACGTAAAAATTACGTGGATTGTCGTGAATGCAGGACAGTTGATATTTGTTTGTGTGTAATTTTTCATTAAATTCAAGTTACATTTACAGAAACGTATTTTATTATTGGTTTCATTTCGCTAATAACAGATCAATATCCCCGTTTGTTTACGAAACACAAATGATTGAATCTAAATATATTGAGAAAATCACGTAAACGTTGAAGAGTTATTTTTTTCTGATACCTAAAAACAAAGAATTCGTAAATGCTAAACTAGACATAAAATAATCTACTTTAGTCGGCTGACCGTTCTTCTAAGGAGATAAACGGGAATATAAAGGAAGTGTGAAATGTCAGAGTTAGAGACTTGGGTTTCGTTAACTCGTCAAATACGAGAGGAAAGAGGATAGAACAAAGGATATCATATACTCTTTAGAATACGTAGAATATAATGTTATCTGCAATGTAGAATCTGGGAGACCCTTGGAAAAACTTATCATTGAATATCTGGAGGATATAGACAAAGCAGACGTGCAATAAATGACAACGAGAATTGTGATATACGAAAGAAGTATTGCCCAGTTACGTGTAAAGTACTCAGTAGAGACATCAGTTTCTTAGATCGTAAAATGAAAGAATCTGTTGTATATAGAAATATAAACAAACAAAAACTGATGTAATGTTCTCTCTTGTCTTTATATAATTTATGTTAGATAATAACATAAGTTGGTATTTACTCTTGTTTCTCTAATTTTATTGAACCTTCCAGCAGTGGCGTAGGCTTAAGAAATAATTGCAAATTATGACAATGAAGTCAGGAAACAACCTATGTTTTTCGAAATGGAATGTTGCACGTATGCAGATGTTGTTCATTTGATAGTTCGCTATGAAGCACAAAGGAACAAAATTGATTGTCTTTGTTCTGCCCAAAACGGGTATGTAAAGAGTTTCTAGATTTTTGAGATTTGCAATCAGGAGGCAGATGTGATTAATGCGAAAGACATATTCGTTTTTCATATGTTTCATTTTATATTGTTAAAGAAAATCAGCTTCAACGTTCTGTAGAGCATGACATGGCCAGGTGGGTTAAAACATTCGACTCGTAGTCTGAGGGTCGCGGGTTCGCATCCGCATCGCGCCAAATATGCTCCACCCTCCTAGCCTTAGGGGCGTAATAGTGAATTCCACTATTCTTTCGTAAAAGAGTAGCTCAAGAGTTGGCGCTGGGTGGTGATGACTAGCTGACTTCCCTCTAATCTTTTACTGCAAAATTAGGGACGGCTAGCGCAGATAGCCCTCGAGCAGCTTTGTGCGAAATTCCAAAAGAAACAATATATTGTTCATAATTATTGAATAACAATAGATTGACTGTTTCGATATCCACAAGATGCAAGATTGTTTTCTCTGCGTTATATAGTACAATTGTTTTGTATTAAAACAGACAATTAATAGGTTCCATGGTGTAATGGTTAGCACTCTGGACTTTGAATCCAGCGATCCGAGTTCAAATCTCGGTGGAACCTACAGTTGTTTTACGTATGTCTTCAATATCCGAATTTTGGTGTGTTTTATTTTTCTTCTCCAAGCAATAATACTTCAGGAAGAGATTTAGGAGAATAAACTCAAATCCGGTATTTAAAATTACAACTGGTGAAAACCCATTATAGAAAAGCATGAAAGATACCTACCAGTCTTACATAGGATTGTAATTGCTTTCGCTTTGTATGTTTCTCGTGTTTCCTACAAGCATTTTAAGTAGGGTTTTTCAAATGTTTTACAGTATATGTTACGAAGAATCTCGTGAACACGATATTTATACAGTTCATAAGTACGAAAAGATATTTTTCATTTTATTTTGGTGTGTTTTTCATTTCTGTAAACGCCATTAAATTGAATAGAGCCAAATTTGAGAGGAGAAATATGTTAAGCAGCAAAAGGTTTTTAACACTTAACGTAATTATCAAGACACGTTTACACAACACAATCATTTAATTCTACTAAACTCATCTTTAACGCTATATGGTAAAAGATCCGAAGTGGTTAAAAAAAATACAGAAGTGAAAATATACGAATATACTTAGAAAGCTCGTGAAGAAGTCCATTTTAAATTCGTATATCAACTGATAATACATTTTCTCCATCTAGTGAACCGAGTAGCGAATCTGCTCGTTTGTACGTTACTGAAAACCAACCATCGTCTTCCCAGAGTTGCACCAATTCCGTGAGCTGTTCATCTCCACCTGAATTTACTGAATCGATGCTTGAAGTGCATATCGAAGAACCAGAAAATGAAGGTTTTATTTTGTCCATGTTTGGAGATAGAAGTACAACAACAAATGGAATTGATAGTTTGCAAAGTTTAGATGGAAACAGTTCTGGACAGACTCATTATGTAAATTACCATCCAGATTTTTCAGATATTTTGAGAGAAAGTTGTAATTTTGGCAGCCCTTGGCTATAGTTATATATCGATGTCACCTGGGACTCAACACAATCAATCAGCAGCTACAAATTCATTTAGGTATTCTTCTTTTTTACATGCGATCTTTGTATGGCCTTTCAACCTAATCCAAATGCCTTGTTTTGTCCAATGGTATGTCTGAAATGACCAACCCTAAGAGGATATACTCAATCCCTGATCCTCAATTAACACCGCCATCATTTTATAAGCGAGCGGAAGGGGACAATTACCAGTGGAATACCTCCTTGCGAACTCCTGATAACCAAGCAGCTGACCCATTTTCTAGATTTCCGTTTTCACCATTATCTTCTCCAACTGGATCAGAACCGCCAGTGTTGACCACAACTACAGCTTATGGTATTAGGCCTCTGCCGTCGTTAGCTTCTGTATTTCTTTTACCTTCTAGTCTTGCAACAATGCCATGTGATCAAGAGTATTGTATCCATACTCGTAAACAGCAGTTTGAAAAAAATGTCTCAGATCACGAGTTTTCATTCCTGGACTACGCTGGACAACAGAAGGAGAATCATCGGGACATTGGAGTACAGTCTCACATTGACATTAATAGTATTGCAGATAAAATTAATGAGCAAAAAAATATTAACACTTATGGTCTGCATTTGTCTGCCCATTCTCTAAGGAAAGTAGGAAAAGCAAATGAAACTGTTTTGGAAAATTGTGATATAGGTGGTAGTTCTAACACAGAAGGAAAATTCCTACGATCCAGTGGGCTCGAATCTCAGTCTCGACAAGCTCAACCCTTTAATGCTAATAATTCAGAAGAAGAAAGTCTAAACCATTGTTGTAATGAAGCAGCCAAAAATCTTCAGTATACATCTTCCCCCTCTATTATCAATCTTTCAAGTAATATAGGCAGTTCACACCATATGAATACCTGTGAAACGTTGAGTGAGACCTCTCTAACTGAAAAACCAAAGTCTAGACTTGAAGAGCTTCTGTTGGAAAACCATGAACCTCACAAAACAACAATTACTAACTCCCTACCAGAGATAGCTTGTTTTCTTCGCCCAGTTGTACCACAAGCTGTTAACAGTTTTCATGCACCTCGACAAAAGAGAGCCAAAACAGTCAAAGAGCTTTTGCAGGAAAGATATCAGTTAATTTTACCTCAGCAGGTCCATTCGTGGAACCACTTGGCCAAACACAATTTATCAAATGCTGCTCAAGGAAGCTGCCTTGGTCATGCAGGAGTGGCTGGTGGTCCAGAAGGGTGTTCTCAGTCCACTGTAGCTTCTTTCGGCTCGTGTAACTCATCTCTACAGCAGACATCCTCTCAAATTTTATCGGCACGTCTTAGACCTTTTCAGATTGTTGAAAACCCGAATCTGATGACCACACTAGAACCACATCAGACCTTAAGACCCCAGGTTGTTGGTCCAGAGAGAATTATTCGACAAAAATTCGCTCAGCCACAAATTCTGTTGATAAGCTCTGCATCTGATGTGCAAAAAATGACTCAGAAAAGGTTTAGTTCACAAGAAGCAACATTCCATCCATATTCTATGAGCCATACATCTGTAGGACTTCGTCAGTCTTTGCCTTCTCAAACGAATATCACACAGACACAAGCCAACAGAAATCACACTCCTGTTAATATTGCTGTTGGACTCAACCCAGTTACTTCTCCAAGGTCATCAGGTAACAACTCGGCTCAATCTGAGATGTTGGAAAAGCAGAGTACGCAAGTGAAATCCATCCAATCAGAAGAACAGGAAAAGCAAACAGTAAAAGAAGATCTCAATTCCACCGCCAGGGTGAACTTTCCTAAGCCTTGCCCATCAGAGCGTGAAGTTCAAAATGTCCAAGAACCGGTGGCGACTACAACATTTCAAGAAGCCTTATCTGTTGCCACTAGTACATCAGATGACAAGTATCGGAAGGAAAACATCCAGGAGAGTGATTCTGGTAACTTGTTTATTTCTACGAAATTGTTTTTAGAATGAAGGCAAATTTTAGTCTTGAAATCAGCAACGTAATTTAAGAAGTATATATAGCTTGATATGCAGTAATTCTGATCATGTCGTACAGTAACTGTAGTCCCAATGTTTCGATAACATTTTCAACTGGAAATATTATACAACTTGTACAGTATAATAACGTATATAATTGGAAGATTACAAACTCCAGTTACAGATATACATTAAGAACTTGTGGCACTTCATTACCTAACGATTTACCTACGCCCGGCATGACCAGGTGGTTAAGGCGCTCGACCCGATTTGCGAGGGTCGCTGGTTCGGAACCCCGTCACACCACACATGCTCGCCCATTCAGCCTTGGGAGCGTTATGTGACGGTCAATCCCACTATTCGTTGGTAAAAAGAGTAGTCCAAGAGTTGGCGGTGTGTGGTGATGACCAGTTGCCTTCCCTCTAGTCTTACATTGCTAAATTAGGGACGGCTAGCGCAGATAGCCCTTGTGTAGTTTTGCGCGAAATTCAAAAACAGACAGACAAACAACTTACCATTTGTGATCCTGTATTTGGAATAGTTACTAACTCTAATTACAAATATTAAGATTACACACCTAGTAGGGCATTATGTGGTGTTCCTTTTCTGCTAACAGTATTTGAATATAACTATTCATACGTAATAAATATTACTATATTTAGTCGTACACTACAAAATAACCAGTTTTAGTGAGAAACAATAATTATCTATGGCAAAGCTACACGAGGGCTATCTCCGCTAGCCGTCCCTAATTTAGGAGTGATGGGATAGAGGGAAAAGTGGTTAGGCAACACTGCCTGTAATCAACCTTTGTACTTCTTTCTAAAGTAGGATTGATCGTCACATTAATAACTTCATCGTGTTCTAAAAGGGACGATCATGTTCGGTGACAGGATTCTAACTCGGAACCCACAGTTTTCTCTGACTACTAGTCCATGCAGTCTGGAGGATTCTAACTCGGAACCCACAGTTTTCTCTGACTACTAGTCCATGCTAGGTCTGGAGGATTCTAACTTAGCTCATCACTATTATTTAGGTCTGCAGACTGTGCTTATCATATTATTTTTGTTTTCATATTTAGTATCGCGTAACGCGTAACGCCAAGACCCGTATCATTTAAATGATTTGTACAAAATCAGTTTAATTTCATCAGTGTAGCTGGGATATTTATTTACACAGTGAACACTTGTAACTGTTAGTGACACTTGTAACTTATCACATATACAGTGATAAGTAGTGTTTACTTACACACACATTATATGATAGATACTTTGTAAACACGAATTTGACCAACTTTATATAATACGCATGAACATGTATATCTCGTGACACAAATTTCCACATCTAGAATAACAATTATCCCTCAATCATCCATGTCGTATGACGTTTGTCCACGTTAATTCTATGTTTGCCATATTAACTATCAGTTTTATAACTTGCAACTTGACGGTGTCTTCAGTCATACATGATTTGACTGACCAAGGCGCTTTATTAAGACCTGTACACTGTTGTGTAAAACACATTATTTGTATGAGGTCATCCCTTAAGTAATGTCCAGTTGTAGGTTCAGAAAAATGTTAGTTAATTATGTATGATCCGTTATTATTAATTACTTCCTGCCAACGATCCACAAGCTTCTGAATGTCATTTCTATAAAATTCTTGGGGTTTTGAGGTAAAAAAATGTATAGAGGGTAGTTTTGACATCTTCATGTGTTCCAAGCTCTTTTCCATCAAGATAGTTCTGCAAACTTCGGAATAGATGATAATCAGATGGGGCAAGGTCTGGAGAATAAGGAGGATGTGGAAGTTTTTCCTAGTGTAGTTTTTTTTAGTGTAACATCCAAGCGCTCTAGCTGTTTACAATAGAATCTGATGTAATCGTTACATTGAGTAGAACCAACTCAAAGTAGATTTGACTAACGGTAAGTTACCAAACGCTTAACAAGACCTTTCTAGGGTGGAGGTCCAGTTTGACCTGTGCTTTAGCCAGTTTACCTCCACTGATCTTTTGTCTACGGCGCTTAACATTTTTCTATGATATCCACTTTTCATCTCCAATCACTACCCTGTTCAAAAAAGGTGAGTTACGTTCACAGTGCAGAGAAGTGTAAATGTCCACTCGTGCTCTAAGGTTGGCTTCTGTCAAATCATGGGGGATATATTTTCCAAGTTTCGACACCTTTCCAAGGTGGTGTAGATGAATGACGGTGAACTGTTGAATGGGCTGAATTAAGTTTGTTTTAGTTTTTCAACTGTTACAGCATAATTTTCATCAACTGCAACTAACAGCAAGTCGTCATTAAACTCAACAGGATGACCAAAACGTGGCGCATTACTTAAGCTGTAGTCACCTGTTCTGAACTTCTGAAACCACGTTTGACATTTTTTTTTTATTGAGAGACTCCGCACCATAAACACCTCGAATGTTTCGTGTAGTTTCTGCTGTACTATTACCTTTTTCAAACTCATAAATCATTATATGCTTAATACAGTGGAGCGCCGTTAAGCCGCGGTATTTGGGGGGTCAACCTGCTTAACCGCGGCTTAAATCTTTGTGACTGAAAAGCCGAAGTCATCAACAGCTCCGCCGAGGAGCCTCATCCGGGCCATTGCGTGATCATTATAATATTAATGTATAGACTATTCAGATATAATTGACAAGTGCCGTTTTAACACAAACGACCAATGCATTGCGATGGTTCGCTTTTCCCTGTAAAATTTCGTCTTCCCGTGTTACTTGCGGGCCGCCATTTTAAATCTCGTGGTAACGATATTGCGCAGTTGCATAAATTATTAAATTTTTAATACCGAATTTATTAACTGGCAGTTAAACAATAAGAAAAAACACATTTGTCATGTCAGTGTCAACGACAAGAAGAGTGTGAGAAACATTAAAAGCCAGGTAGTAGATTTAATACATCAAAATTTTGGGACAAGACTTGCTACAGCGGCTTAAGCGATTTCGCGGTTTACTGGTCCGCGGCTTAATGGCGCTCCACTGTATGCTCCTCAGACATATCCATCTTCATAAGGGTTTATTTGATTAGAGATCTGAAAAGTGGAGTTGAGTTAGTTTCTTTTATTTATCTGAACATTTTTATGCACGTCCTACTACATATTCTAATCATTAAAGCTCTCTACAAAGACAAATGATGATGCACTTTCTGTATTAAATTTTCGGACATTACTTATCGGATGACCTGATATATGCAAACTAGGTATATTATTTATATACAAATTTGGAGTTGTGCTCATGATTGACTTGCGCACAAGACAATGGGTGAGAGCAACGTTCTAGAAGTTTTCTAAAGGGTGTGATAGTAGGCACACACTTGACAGAAATGTTTATACCCAAGACTTATTTGATTAGTTGTTCAAATACGTTTTTCATATGAGGACATTGACCCATGGCGTTCAACAGTATAGATACGTATTTGTTCCAAAGCTAAAATTCGTGCCTTGCATGCTTTTATTATCGCGGAAGAGGCGGTTTTCTGCTAACTTTAGGCACCATCTTGACTAGTATATCACATTTCAGCTAAATTTTAACCAGATGAGTTAAAGGGTTTTTATTCTGTATATCCCCGCTCCAGAGGATAACGAAAGACGAGTTGGTTGAATATATAGTTTCCATTGGTTACAAACAAACTTCTCAATAACATTCAGTTTCTGAACTTTACTCATACAGTCACGGTACTTGGTGATCATACATACGTTACCAGTATTTGATTTTGAATTACTTTATTAGATGAATCAGTTTAAATACGTTTAATTGAAAACGATAATTCTATTTTTTTTTCCCATTTGGTTTATGCCTGTGGTTTGCTACTTTGATTTGATTAGAGAAAAACAAACCTGCAAGTGCGTTTAACACTTTTGGTAAACGAATTTTACTCTTTGACGTTTCGGTCTTAGGCCTACTTCAAATGTAATTTAACGGACATTTGTGGCTTTCCATTTTTAAGCAAGCACTGTCTTCGTTAAGTAAGAGTCTGATTCCGTTATTTTCAAATTTTTATAACGTGAAACAGTTGTATGTAATTTTGTAATATAATTTTAAAAACATGGAGCCTTCAGTAACGAATCTCTAATTTGCTTGACATATTTTCTTAGTAGTCTTATAAAACGTCTTAAAACATGTATCTGTAATACCTATTATGCAGATGGAGGTCAGATCGACAGCTCAACAGAACACGCTAAGCTACCGCCGTTTCGGAAGGGAAGAGTAGACGCACGAGAGCACAAACCTAGGCATTACGAAATAGAAAGTTTAGAAATTGGACAGTTTGTGGTAAGTGTACAATATATATCTGCTAAAGTTTCTTGTAATTAAAAACAAATACTTTGCGTAGTGGTAGTGCAAAATTATGTTTTATCTGATCCAGAGCCTTTATAAGAATTCGTGATTACTAATATTGTGAAGCCTTCCGTTATTATACCGGCTGCTCTTTGATGCAATGCTTTTGAGTGTGCGCTGTGAGAGCAAACGTATTGATTCGTAAAATGTTTTTCTCTTACTTTAATGAGCAGTTTCATTCCTAGTCTTTGTTTACACGTTTAAGTGCAGAATTTTAGCCAGGGTGTAGGTTGGGATGGATTTCAAATTAAGTTTTTGAGTGTTTCAGCTATTAGTGACGAGGGCTCGGGGGAGGCACGCAGAGGTTCTCGAAAGAACCAAGGATGCGAGTTGGCTCATTAGGACTTTTTATCGATGCAAATTAGAATATATTTTTATATTTCATTTTTTTACAATAGTTTGGCAATGCTGGGGACACTAAATACAATAATTCTTTTAAATAGAAAATAATAAATACAAATAATAATAATAATAATAATAAAATTACGAAATTAAGACACAAGACTAAAATTTAAATTTTGCCACTTAACTTTTTTACAACTGGTTCATATCTTTCATTTATAATTCTGTACAATGTCATTATTTTTTAATTGGAATATTAATTAGTTTCTAAAATAATTTTTGTTTTATTATGTTAATATAATTATACAGTGCGTTTTATTCTTTTGAACTTGCATATTTTAGATTTTAAATATTATTATGAAACATTTGTTACATGAGTAGTTAATTTTGAAGATATTTTAATATTTATTTAACAGGTGGAACAATTTAGTAAAAGTTGGTTTGTTGGAAATTTTTAACATAATTCAGAACTTTCCACGTTGCTTAATATAATTACACCTGTTGTGAGGACATCCTGTGCTTGCACTCAGTTGACTCTGGCCCAAATGGACTAGCTGTTTGATCTTGGGAGGGCCTCCCCAAGACCACCTGTCTACAGAAATTCAAGGCCACAATGGTGTGTTGGAGTTGGACCCTTCAACCATGAGAATCATATCCACAATATTCTGGGCATGTATTTTTAGCATAATATTTAAATTCCTATGGAGCTAATTTAAAGTAAAAGGAAATTATGGTTTACATTAAGATACTGAGGATTAACTTCATTTGGTTTTCACTTTTCACTAATGTTTATGAATATAAAACCATAATTTACTTGTACTTTAAATTAGCTGTAAACGAATTTAAATGTGATGCTGAAAATACATCCCCCCAGAATATTGTGAATATGATTCTGCTAACAGAAAACTAAAATTATGAAATATGGCGATCAAATCCACAGAAAAAAAATGTATAAATAAGCCATAAGGCTTAAGTATTGAACTAATTCTGTTTTACAAATGCTAGTCAATAAATACATGCATTAGTGTGCAGACTTGTATTACTTATTGTAATATGGAATACTTAAATATTTACACTTAACAGCATCAACAGATTTTCGTCGGAGAATGCGTTCTCTCAAAAGTCCAAAGTTGTATCTGAATCCACCTCCTTGTCATAGTGGATTTGAATGTTTGCAAGAATGGATTAAGGTTGAGTGTGTAGTCTGCTCAGAGTGTTGATGGATCCCTCACACAACGTGACAGGAACGGTGTATGCAATCTTCATTAGTGCATATATGTTGTGGAAAGTGGTCTTCTTGCAGTGTTTGATGGCCATGCTGCATCACGAGGGTCTTTGCTGTTACTGCAAGAAGGAAACACCCGCTTCCATCTTCACCTGACCAGCTCCTGCTCAGTGAACTTTGGAGGTGGTGACCACTGATGAAATGTTAGTTATTTCATCTTCTAAAACAGAGGGGACCAGACCCAAAATACTGATACATGTGTGGGCTAATCTTTCAAAGAAATTAATAATGAAATGCATTTATGGAGTTTGTGCAACAATGATATATGAAGTTCAGTGTTATAGAATACATCATTTATTCTATCCTTACAGATCGAGAGATAACTGCAGTGAGTATTGGTGCCAAAGGATTATATTTGTATTTATAATTTATACACAAAAGTATTACAAGTTTATATAACTTAAGTCTAACAATATTACATCTTGTGATGAATAGTTAATTTAATAGGGTACTACTTGTTTAAAGGTATCAATTTGTTTGATAGACCTGAGCATCTTTCCTCAAAATTGGTAGTGATGTAGTCCTCGGATGTTAGTGCAAAATTAATGAGGTAGTGATATTTGATAGATGACAAAACAGTTCGTTTTGTGTCGTTGTCGTCCACACTAGATTCTCGGATGACTAGGCTTAACATTGACACTCCGCCATACGAATGGTAGGCTCATACACGTGGTTGAAGATCTCATCAAAGTTCTCGTGTCTTCCAGTATAAGTGGCTTTTATTTCATCAACTTGAATAGCAAAGACCTTTTAGCATGGACAAGGATATGTGATCGCGTTAAGTAACAGTATAGTTTTCATTACTTTCATTCCCTCTATTCATGTCAACATTAAAAACTATTAGCTTTATTTGTGTAAATACATTCACACACACACACACACACACACACCCTTAGTATATCTATATCAGTGTGTACATATATATATTGATATCTGAAAAACACTACTGATTTCAAGCATCGACTTTGCAGGTCTTAGGCATACATGATGCCAGTGGAAGATTCCTGCAGTCCGACAGTGATTCCTCCAATATGAGACAGATTGTACACAATAAGGGAGGTAGGTGCAAAGTCATAGATGCCATAGAAGCTGAAAGTCCATGTGCTTCCACTTTTGTTTTTAAATACAACTTCGTTTGCGTGTAGTTAGCCGTCATTGTGTAGACTGTAAACTGTAACATTTAGGTGCTACACCAATGAACTCTACACACATCAGTAACTGGCTTCTTGGTTGGCCCTCTGCAGGTGTAATACTTTCTAATAGTTCGGCTTGCTTTGATCACTTGAAGAAATGGTAAAATTGATTTTTTTTCTTTTGCATGGCAATGCATTGATAATATGGAGCTTATGGTTCGGGCAGTGAACATAAGCTACTAGTTTGTACACTGTTCTTGCCTATGTTTGAACATCGTTAATTACACTTGACGTATTCGAAGTGCTGTTATAGTTATGACCAGGGCAGTTTTTAATGTTTAATGTGTAAAATCCCATGCCTTACACACTCTTCAGTGAGTCTGAGCTGTCTCACAGAACTAACAAAATATCCTTGTCTTTCTCATCAGCAAAGTGGATGCACAGGGCTGTTAACTCTGTTTTGAATGACAAAGCTTCATCTCTGAGTATGGACAAAAAAGGTGCTTCCTTTATTTCAGTTAAAACCAACTTTTATGTTAGTTGTATACTAATGTTAACAATCAATTCATTTTGTATTGATGGTAATAAGAATGTTGCATTATTCCATTTTGGATTTTCCAGATGAGAGCAAAGAATTAGATCGAACGGGACAATAGTCTTCATCAGTATGAAGAAGATATCAATTGCTATTTGCTGTGAGCTGCTCTTTGCAACTTAAGTCGATCACAATACAGCACTGGCAATGTAATGAACTTTAAATATGACAATTCGTATTTGTTGTCTGATTTCTTGTTTAGCATCAAAGTAATATCTTGCCTTGTCATCTAATTAGTAACGTGCGTGATTGGGTTAACGATATTCCCACTGTCCCTATCTACTATTTAGCGAAACCAATGGCATTTTGATAATGCTTGTGTATAAAGTATTTCTATCCGTTACTCATCACTTAGATCCTGATCAGGAGTAATAAAACTGAAATGCGAGTTTGTTGGTACTTTAATTTCTATGAGTCTATTGGGCCAGTCTCAACTTACATTTGTATGTAAGAGTTCATGTTTTAGGGTATTATCCATAAATTAAATTGTACTCTTGCATAACTGTGCAGTGTCACTTTGACGAAAACCTGCTGATCCATCAGTGCACTGTATTTATACAGATTTCTACTCACTGGTAATTCTATGTTCTATTTTTTTGTTTCCATCTGTTTCCATCTCTAATATTCTATCCTTTACTGTGTTTCTACTCACTGGTAATTCTCACTTGTAACTCTGCTATGTTTGTAATATTCTATTGTTTCTATCTGTAATATTCTATGTTTCCATCTGTAATATTCTATCCTTTATTGTGTTTCCTCACTTACTGTGTTTCTACTCACTGGTAATTCTGTTTCCATCTGTAATATTCTATCTGTGTTTTCTACTCACTTCTGTTTCTGTGTTTCTACTCACTGGTAATTCTGTTTCTTTCTGTAATATTCTGTTTTTACTGTGTTTCTACTCACTGGTAATTCTGCTATGTTTGTTTCCATCTGTAATATTCTATCCTTTACTGTGTTTCTACTTCACTGGTAATTCTGTTTCTATCTGTAATATATCCCTTACTGTGTTTTCTCACTCTAACTACTGTGTTTCTATGATTCTGTTTCCATCTGTAATATTCTATCCTTTGTTTGTGTCTCTTCTGTAATATTGATTCTGTTTCTACTCTGTATTTTCCATCTGTAATATTCTTCTACTGTGTTTCTACTCACTGTTTGTTTCCATCATCTGTGTAATTCTGCTACGTTTGTTTCAATATTCTATCCTTTACTGTGTTTCTACTCACTGGTAATTCTGCTATGTTTGTTTCCATCTGTAATATTCTATCCTTTACTGTACTGTGTTTCTACTCACTGGTAATTCTGCTATGTTTGTATTCTATCCTTCTGTGTTGCTATGGTAATTTTGTTTCCATCTGTAATATTCTATCCTTTACTGTGTTTCTACTCACTGGTAATTCTGCTATGTTTGTTTCCATCTGTAATATTCTATCCTTTATTGTGTTTCTACTCACTGGTAATTCTGGTAATTCTGCTATGTTTGTTTCCATCTGTAATATTCTATCCTTTACTGTGTTTCTACTCACTGGTAATTCTGCTATGGTAATTCTGTTTCCATCTGTAATATTCCATCCTTTATTGTGTTTCTACTGTAATATTCTATCCTTTACTGTGTTTCTACTCACTGGTAATTCTGTTTCCATCTGTAATATTCTATCCTTTACTGTGTTTCTACTTATTGGTAATTCCTTAACGTGCTGAATGATTTTTTCTTTTTCTGGAAAACTGTTGAAAAGGAAAGGAGTACATTCTATCCATGATTATTTAACATACTCACCATCAATAAGTAGTTTTCCATCTTGAGCAGTAATCTTTGAAATCTTAAAACTAGGAACAACCAAGTTTAAACTACCTGAAACAAATTTCTTGAAAACATTTGACTCCATGTTGTTGTTGCTGACTTTTGAGAAATATACTATTTGTTTTGCTCACTCTTATGACAAAGCTTTTTATAAACAGTTTCATAATACCGCTTTACAGAGGAAGTCCTCCTACCACTGTTTCATAATATAAGATGTATAGTGTTTCATCACCCTTTTTGATCAAATGTTTCAGTCCACGATTACTGAAAAACTGCTGCTGCTGCTCCTTCCATTTAAGTCCCCCCAGTGCCACAGCGGTATGTCTGCGGACTCATACCGCTAAAATCCTGGTTTCGATACCCGAGGTCGGCAAAGCACAGAGATCCCAAACAGTAGCCTTGTGGTGAATTCAAATCAAAACGAAAAACCCTCCAGCTGAACATTTTTGTTTCTTTGCTTGTTGAGCTGGCATTCTGACAAGCTGAAAAGGGTAAATACAATTTAAAATATCTCGACAATTACTTAAATACAATAACTTAACTTACCCTAACATAACAGGTGAAAGTTATGTCATTGATATAAAAATAAATTATAACTATCTGATCAATAATATGCACATGCTACGCCAAATAACATAATTTTAACATTATTATTTATTACTGCAAAAAAATAAATTTATATTTACTCTTATTATCACTAAATATCCATTATTCATTTGCAAACAACAGAAGAAAAATATAAGCAGAGTGAAGCCAATACCAATGGTTTACTTCTATTTTCACTCAAGTACTGTTGTGTGCATTGGATCTGCGAGGAATTCAAAACGTGTTGACGTCGCATGTTTCCGCAACAGCAAAGCTTGCGCCAAGAGAGGGTGAGACGTCTTCTGTGAACATTTCTCACTGCTTTTGGGTTGGAAAACAATCATTCATTGCTGCATGTGGCAATAATGATAATCGTTATATATGTATAATTTATTTATTATGGGTTAGAGTTTGAAAAATTAAAAGGTGGCACTGCATGCTGCGTGCTAGCAAACTTTTTTCGCGTGCCACAGGTTCGCCATCATTAGTGTAATGTTTTATTAGTGTTATTACAGCAGTGTTATAATTTTATGTTTTAGTCGGGTCTGATTTAGGTGTAAGTTTTGCCAACTTGCCACAAATAAAATTTTGTTTACGCCATCTATGTGTCTGAGTGTGTTATATTTACAATGATGGGTTAGTTTCTATTGGATGACAACCTGAACCACACGTACAACGGGAATAGCATGTTTCTACAGTTTAATTCGTGATACACACACACACACAATGATTGAAGCTGGTAAGAACATTCACTGTTGAGAACTTCAATAGCTTGTCTTGTTTTACTTTCAGGTCCATAAACCGGAAGGAAAGAATTACAACAAACTAAAGGTGATTTTCAGTAAAAGGTACGTTTTGTTAATTCCAGTCTTCGAAATCCGCTAGAATAAATATAAACGGTAGAGAAATATTTTGAATCAAACCATTCCATGATAAAGTTTATATAATTGAGAATCACTCAGTTGTTTGGAGACTACCGTGTTTCTCCGAAAATAAGACAGGGCTTATATTAATTTTCACTCCAAAATATGACACTAGGGCTTATTTTCGGGGGATGACTTATTTTGATATATTAAAAAAATGAAGTTACAAAGTAAAAGTATTTTACTAACCATTTAAAATAAACTATTATTAAACTATTAAACTAACTGATTAATACTTAAACAAACTAATTAACTAACTATTAAACTAATTAATAAATTATTTTTTTATTTCTTCCCTCTTCCTTCCACTCTTAACTGAGGCTTATTTTAAGGGTAGGGCTTATATTAAAACTATCCCCAAAAATCACACTAGGTCTTATTTTATGGGTAGGTCTTATTATCGGAGAAACACGGTATTGTGGTGTTAAAATATGTTATAACATTAGCTAAAAACTAGTATTGTTGTGTTTTATGTTCTGTACGGTGAAGTTAGCTTAAGCCTTTAGTATTGACGTATCATTATTATAATGCATGCTCTACAGGACGCCATAAACCCTGTTTTCCGGACCCGTGCTTCCAGAACGTTTTCAGCCATTAGGCCATGTGACAAGCTTGGTGGCACCCTCATGACTAGGATAGGCACACATTACTGTTATGCTGTGTGTATCGAAGAAACAAAATTTAAAATTTGAAACATAATAAATTTACATTATTAAATATAAATTACTTGGTGATTGCAAACATGCTACGACACAGTTTGGGTTGGGCCCGGCATGGTCAAACGTGTTAAGGCGTGCGACTCGTAGTCTGAGGGTCGCGGGTTCGCATCCCCGTCGCACCAAACCGTGGGGGCATTATAATGTGACGGTCAATTCCACTATTCGTTTGTAAAAGAGTAGCCCAACAGTTGGCGGTGGGTGGTGATGACTAGCTGCCTTCTCTCTAGTCTTACACTGCTAAATTAGGGATGGCTAGCACAGATAGCCCTCGAGTAGCTTTGTGGGAAATTCACAACAAACAGTTTGGGGGAGACACTGTGTCTAGCAAAATGACCATTATTTTTTTTCTACATTGTTGGAAGTAACCGTACATGTTGCAGGTGATGCTATATCTGTTTATGTGGTATACGTGACGTCAATATAAATATTTTTGTACTCTTCACGGCAGTGTATGATTTTGTATTTCATAAAATTATATATAACGTTATTGTGCAGTTTACGATCGCAGACTACTATACAGTTAGTGTTGATTTTAGCCAATCATCTTCTTATTCGTGATGTTGGACTTTTAGGAAGTTCGTGTACGAGTTCGAATCACCAGGACACTTAAGAACTAAGAAAATGACGTGCATCGTCGTGCCATTTATGACAGTGACGGCCATGAGGTGTGAAGGTGATGTAGTTAAGCTCTTGGTCGATCGAGAGCCGGCCATGTTTCTTGGAGTTCGCCACCAGAGGGTCGGAATTATTGCGTCGGCTAACCTATACGATACCTCCAAACTGGTAGACGTTACAGATGGAGAAATTAAATCGTGTCCACTGCATAAGGTTGGTGAAGTTATTCTACTTATATTATTCTCTAGTTTCTACATTTTTTCTAAGTTTTTCACAATTTTCAACTTTGTGGTTTAAGAAAAACGAGATTTTGAGTGATGTATCAGTTATATGGTTAGTAATATTAACCTTTAGTGATGTGCATTTAAAAATAACTAACATTAGGATTTGATTGTCGTCAACTTGAACGAGTTATATACGTACTGAGAAATGTACAGTAACAAGCATACGATGGATTTAGAGAAAATATGCCATATAAACAGTGTATTTCGTAGAGTTAAGCAGGTTATAAAGTTGGTTGATGTTCATTTGTATGAAGTTTAACTTTATTCCAGATAACACTACGTCATTACCAAGCTGCAAAAATGAAGATGTATCTGTGGCACTTCGACACTCGATTCAAATATCTTACAGAACTGCCGCTAGAGGGACGTTCCTTCTTGGGAGAGCTCCCTCTGCCTGAACCAGATACAGAACCCATAGCAAAACGACGGTGTGCTAAAAGTGAGTGTTTTCATCTGTCTAATCAGACAGGAAAGAATGAAAAACTAAGTTATAAAAGAAAAGCAAGAAAGATAAAATTATTTGGACATTTTTAGATCCTTCTTTCACCAAGGTACTCGGTATCAGTTTTACTTTGTAGCTTGTTTCTTTGTTGTTCCTTTTATCCTCGTAGATGGCTCTGAGTTTCTGAAATTTATTAACTTTTAGCCCATAGCTCTGTCATCTCTTGACCAGTTTGAGTTTTAATTACAGTTTGGACTTGGGAGGTCAAACCCTTTTGATGTATTTGACCACATATTGCTGCTGCAATATTTCATCAGAATGTTAAAGATTCAGTGTTGGATGCAACTACATGATATTGCTGTTTCAGGCTGTGGTTTTGAATGTCAGTTTTATATTTTTCAAAATGCAGGCAATGCGCAGTTGAAGAATCTAAGTTATAAAAGTCTGTTACTGAAGTGCATTGGTGTTTGCAACAGTTGATGGTCACACCAAGCAGTGGCAACTACTGTGAATGTTCCTCTCTGACATACAGATTTCTTTCTTTGGTTATTACATTAAAATCTTTGATCTAATCTCGTGCAGAACTCTGATATCGAACTGTCAAAACTTCAACAGACTGCTTCACAGAGTCCCAAAGACTAAGTCACAAAAAGGCATTGTGACATGCTGAAGTTCATGACGTCGTTTTAGACTTTCCAAAACTGCCTGAAGATAACCTTTGTTTCTTTACTTTGAACATTTACCCACTTAGAGATGCTGATTCTTATACTTCATGCAATGTTTCCCGAGATGATTTTTATGGTATGTGGATTAGAAAAGTTAATGGTACTCTGACACTGGAACATGTAGTCAAGATATGGACCCAGCGAAGACTATTTCATATGGATAAGAATTATGCAAATTATAATCGATCCACTTCAGTATGGTACTGTTAATGCATGGTTGATGCACTCGTGGCATCTGTTGTGTTTTCTAGATTCGCATTCATGCACTTCTACACAAGATAGACATTACAGATAATGCTTCACATGACGTGGACTGAGTAAATTTACTGACATGAATAACCTTGTGAAATTTGATAATTTTGTTTTATTTCTTCCAACCAGTATTATGACAGTACTTATTGATTTAATGTTGCACTTGATGCATTGAACAAAATACATTAATCCAGTTGTAGGTATGTTATACCATCTTATACTAGTTTTATCCCTTATTACAAACTGTTTTTGAAAAATTAATGTTTTAGTGCTGTCTTTATGTTGCAGGATTGAATCCCGAGTTGTAACAATTCCTCATGCTTACTTCTTGAGCTACTTAGGGACACATTCAGCACTGGAATTTAGATAACAGTCATGTAGCAATATTTGCTGTTTTAGAGTAAATGTTACAGGAACATAGATCAGAAACGTTATTTTCTGAAGAAATTCTTGTTTTGAATATTTTTCATCGAATAGATTGTTGACTTTTTAATAAATTTATTTAAGCAGTAACTTAATGTTTTGTTTACTGTTATACTTCAAATATTTATGTAGTATTATTTATTTAGAACCTCTGGAAGACAGTAGGAACAAAACTCTATTGGAAATGCTCCAAGCTCCTCCAGATGTCAAGTCATTGTATTCTCCAACCACGTGTTCCTGTCGTATAAGTTGTCGAACGGGTCGTTGTTCCTGTGCCAAAATGATCAGAAAGTGTTCGATGCTTTCTTGCATGTGTGGAGATTGTGATAATCCACTCAATGTCCTGGAATCTATGGAGATTGATCTGGAAAAGGTCATTAGTGACCCTTGTCTTCTTTACAACGTCTACAAGGTACGCAATTATTCAAACTGCCCCCTTGTTGCATACTTTCATTTTTTATATGTTTTTTGAAAGAATATGTAGAAACCAGTAAGTAGTTCTGAAAATGTGGAAATTTTATGGTATTTGGTTAATAAAAGTTTTAAATGACCAAAAGAAATGGACTACTCACGATTTACGAGTAATAAATGTTTTTAGTGACTAGAAGTTTATGTAGTGCACCCTAATATGGCACTATCATTTGATAATGCACTTTTTATTTACTGATTAAACATCAAGCCTTCTCATGGTTGGGTGTTATGTCAACTGATTGAAATGCTAATATGATGGTAACCAACATTTAACATAACTATACATGTGTGTGTAATATGATCATAATTAGATAAAGTAACATTCATATCCTTCTAACCACTGGTCGACCAACAGGCGGCTATCGAGAAGACAGACTGACCAGAAATTAAATAAAGTTTGTAACATCCATATCATTCTAACTGCTGGTCAAGACCAACATGGGGGGGGGGGGCTATTGTGAAAACAAACTGACCACACTATCATCCACCACAGAGAGGACGAACCCTAGATTCCTGGGTTTTTTAAATAACTATAAAGTCATGAATATCAAGACAACTCTTGGTAAACACTGGGTATTTAAAAGTCAAGATTAAATTTGAATTTTCTTGTAAGACTGCATAGTTTGTATGATGATAGCATCGATTTAGATGAAGTGTGTGTGTGTGTGTGTAGAAGTTAAGAGTCAATCATTGCAATGAACCTAATGTGGTATCAACAGTTTTTTTTTTTATTGAGTGTAGAAATTGTTATATTCAAGATTTTTTTACGAGTCCTATTTATTTTGGTTTGTGACGTGAGATTTGTGTTCGCTGTTTTGTTAATTTGTTTTTTGTTTTTTTTTTTTCCCTCAGGTCACAAATTTGAGGCGTTACCTGCTAGGAACGGTTGTCCTGCCTTGCTGTGGATACATAGCCACCTTATTGGACGTTGTCCCTGGGTTAAGGGACTGCCCAAATGGGAACTGTCGGAAGAAGTTACAGTTCTCTTGGTGTCGAGGCTACGTGTGTGAAGAGTCTGTAAACCCACGTAACCACTGCAACACGTGCATGAAATGTTGTGTAATGGACGAGAAACATTGTATGGTATGTCATAATTTTGTTGTCTTTACTATCGTACAGTATGTTGGTTTCTTAAAGAAGAGAGTTTTGTGCTTGTGGATGAGACACGAAAGCTTACCTAACACCTTAGATCAACATACTTTAGGTTATCAGTTTTTCTTTATAACTTCATATATAGTTTTGTTTGAGCACAAAGCTGCAAACATGAGTGACATTCTGTGTTGTTCCCATCTGCAAGAATTGAACCCCCAAATTATAACATTGTAAGTTTTAAGTTCTGAACCACTGAGAGACAGACTTGTTACACACTCAAAACTACGAATGCTAGCATCATAAGCATATCCGTGTGTGTGCCAAGGGAAAGAGCCTTCCACTAATACTGCGGTAAGTCTACAACCCTTAAATCAGGGTTCGATTCCCCTTGGTGGGCTCAGAAGAATAGCCCGATGTGGCTTTGTTATAAGAGAAACACGCCAAGGGAGAAATTTGATTATAAAGTATGTTATTCTAAGTTTTATTTTTTTTACAAGGCTATTAAAGAAACAGTCGTATCAATAAATATTGAAACTAAAAATTCATCGTAAACCTAGAATAATTGTACTATATCGAATAATCTAGCTGTGAAATCTAAATCGAATTGTACCTTTTAAATTTATTTTACGTGAATATTAATAATTGATTATAAGTCACATCAGTAAGAGAGAGAAAGAACTAGTGACAACTGTAATAAATGAAAAAAATCAAGTGTGAAAACGGATTTTATACTGAGATGGCATTTCGCTTTTATTTTCTAAGTGACTGGTGGTAGTTTAACAAAAACTAATTGATCCAAAAAATAACCATTTGGAAATATAGTAAATTAATAGAGGTGAATGAAGAGATGTCTTTTAACACATCTAAACCAACGTACGTTATGCTTAAGAATGTTGGAGCCGTGGATGCGTTATAAGAGTGATGGTTGAATACCATTGTTTGGTTAAATAGGAGTAGCCTAAGAGTTTACGGCGGGTGTTGTTGACTAGCTGCCTTCCTCCTACTCTATCAGCTTGAAACTTTGGGAAAGTTGTGTGTAGCTAGTGTGAAAATTCTAAAAGATGCTTTGGTAAATCATAAATAATATTGTTTGTTGTTATGATCGCAAAACTACACAGTAGGCTATGTGCGCTCTGTCCACTGCAGGGAATCGAATCCGGTATTTTTAGTGTTTTACGTCCGTAAACGTGCCAGGGAGCTTTGTTATATTTAATGTTTGTAAACATTACAGAAAATTCATATGTAAGGCGTTGAGTTGCACAGACTAGTTCTAAATACATTTTGAAAAATACATAAATTACATATATATCTGGATTGCACCTAACATGCTCGCCCCTTCAGCCGTGGGGCGTTATAAGGTGAGGGTCAATCCCACTATTCGTTGGTAAGAGCAGCCCAATAGTTGGCTGTAGTTGATGATGACTCGCTGCCTTCCCCTCTTACACTACTAAAATAGGAACGGCTAGCGCAGATAGACCTCGAGTAGCTTTGTGCTATATTCAAAAACAAAGTTATAAACGTCTTGTAGTAGTAATGTAGTTCTGTTAATAGTTTCGGTGGTAGCACATTCTGTGATGTAAATTAGTTATTCTGTGGTGCGTCGAATGACGTAAGTTAACCACTTTCTTTCTCTTACTGTTTATATATCCTGAAGGTGGTTGCAGTTACGAGCTTGACGTTTATTGTATCAAACCGTTGCTTTATTATGCGATCGAATTACATCATACGTGTTACCTTTTAAAGCTGTTTTCTCTCTTAGCATTGCAACAAGTGCTACATAAAAGGTATGGACAGTGACCAGTGCCCCAATTGCGATGTCTCGAGTAGTACTGATTTTGATTTATCTTCTTCGTCTGACGTGCTACAAACGCCTGAAGACGAAAACAGGACGGAAGTGTCACGACGAGACACAGCAGTGTCTGATGAGCTCTCAACTAGTATCAGTTATTCTGCCTCGGAAGTATCTGTCAAGGTACCTCTGACATCCTCAAGTTCGAGGTCTTTGTTTGCTCTTCCATCTTCTACGTCAAAAATACCATCATCTGTTTCGTCGTCATCACAAAGACCCCAGGTCATCACTTTGTCAGCTTCCTCTAGACCAACTTCATCGTTGGCTTACTCGGGACCAGTATTGGTTACTTTGTCATCAAATTCTAAAATACCCTCGTCTCTTTCGTCAGCGTCTTCCCAAAAATCACAGTTAACCCTTTCTTCGTCTACTAAAACACCACTGTTGGCTTCAGTTTTGACAGCAAAATCACCTTCAGTTAACTTATCACCCCTAAAATCATCGGTGGGTCATCCACCATTGTCCTCGGACCAGACTTTGCCTCCTGCAAGATCATCCGCGGTCAGTTAATTATTTTCATTTCTTACACATTCATTGTTTCCTCGAGATTTTGACTGGTCTCTTCGTCAATGCCATCTCTTACGCCATTGTTTCTCTTGTTGGTCCACTTGTGATGTCGACATCACAGATGTTTATCAATCTCTGGAGTAACGGAAGTGACGTCGTGCCTTCAACGACAGTTCCGGAATGCTAGGATGATAGTAATATAACTTTCTTACAAGACAGAAGAAAGAAGTATTAATAGTTTAGTTTTCAGTTTTTACAACACAGAACTACTATCGTTAATGACTTAAGTTTTCTAGTTTTGATTTAGCGTTTCGTCGCATTTCTCCAGAAAGTAAAACAAAACTTTATTATAAGTGTTTGTGTCGTAAGTTTGTTTTAAACTTGTTGGAAGACGCAAGTAATGTTAAACCTAATATTATAATCTGGAGTTTAAGTGCAAACGTATATTTTTTTGATACACGTTATCCAATCCATATATATATATATTTGTTTGTACGTGATTTCTGTTAACTCATTAAAGTATTTTTTCAGCAGAGGGCGCGACCAGCAAGAATAAAAAAACCTGTTGGTCGAGTTATCTTTAACTTATAGATGAAAAGGCGAGCCATTGTTTATGGTATCTATTTTTAAACTTTTGAAATTTCAGGACAAATTAATACGAGCCAATCTCAAACGTTTGTTACTGCTTGGAGAACAATACGTTTGTTATCATTGTGGAAAACAAAATATGTAATTGTTGTTATATAGTATACTACACCTTTCACACAAAAAAGAGAAAAAAAAAACATTTGATGTCGATTTCGTTTTTACAGACGATAAAAGTGTACGGTGTTAAAATGTTTTGACATGTTCTGTTTATTAGGTAATTTGGAACAGGCTAATTGAGTTTCTGATTC
Source organism: Tachypleus tridentatus (assembly GCF_004210375.1). Lineage (NCBI taxonomy): Eukaryota > Metazoa > Arthropoda > Merostomata > Xiphosura > Limulidae > Tachypleus > Tachypleus tridentatus. The sequence goes on from NC_134825.1 coordinate 169,363,933, forward strand.
CTTTATAAAGGTTTATTCTAGATGTATAGCATAAACTATACAGTTGAGTGTTTTTCTTAGTATTACTTGAAATTTATATTTTAAATGTTACGTCATTGATAAAGCCTATGAGAGCTCCTTGGCAAGAGAGGCGAGTTGTTGTATAATTAATTTTACGTTACGTTTCAGCGTATTGTGTTGTAAAAAAAACGTTGACATTGTACGAAGATATCAAAGCGTATCTATTCTACTATGTCATAAGAAGTTAAGCACACGATTAAAAAAAACGCACACACAAAAAACGAAAATCCAGATCGTGGTATAAGTTGTGAAATGCTAACGACACTTTGTTTTTCTTTTCCGACTTTGGTTTAACTGTAAACTTCAGGACAAAAGTGCAGTATTTATATAAATAAGTTTATTGTTAGTAATGTGTAACAGTAGATTTTTAGTTAAGTTTGTTTATTTAGTTTCATTGTGCCACGTATTGTTTTATAATTTAAGTGTGTTTTGTTTGATAATTTAAAAAACTGTTAATTTCTTCTAACAACACAGATGGAGCCACAACAGATGTTTGTCCATACTGTTAATAAAATGTTTTGTTGTTGTAACAAAAAAGAATACAATAAACAAACAACAGCAGCAGAATATGTGGTAAAACTTTTCGTAAGCTGAATATAGAAGGATAAGCTACTACGAATGATAACGCTTTTTAATTTTTGTTTTGTCGGTTTTGTTTATCTTTCGTATGATTTTGGTCAATTTTTGGTGAATAATTTTACTTAAATCACTTACAAAGAATGAAATTTAATAAGTCAAGGTGAATCGGCCATTATCGTCTTTTAAACTAACCCTAAACCAGTATTCTACAATACTTTTAACCATCGTTTTCGTAATTCGAGAAACTAAAAGCGTGTTGTTTTTTACCGACATATTGCTCTCACAGATCTGATTTGGATTAGGAATATAATTGACTATGATGTGCCATTGAATACTTTATTCAAATGCTATTTATTCAAAAATTTGATTGGTTATATTACATCACTGTGCCTTATTTTTGTAACTTCCCTTTTAATAGTGTAAATACATAAGCCTATGGTGATTTCTTATACACTTTAAAGATAAATTCAAGTTAAGTTTAATTTACCTCTAATTACTAAGCGTCGTTCTGATGTATTCTACCCTTCATCAGCAACCCTGGACATATTGCGGACTTGTGATGTTAAAAATTCCGTTTCGATACCCTTTGTGTGCAGAGCACAAACATTCCTTTGTGTTTAACTACAAACAACATTTAAGTTATGATTGTGTTAAACGGCAATAGAAGTTTTACAGTCAATTCGTAAACTGGATGAAACATTAATACAAACTATTGAAGTTGCAAACGAATCTCTTTCCAGAAGTCCTGGCATCACTAGGTAGTTTAAAACATTCGACTCGTAGTCTGAGGGATGCGAGTTCTAATCCCGGTCGCACCAAACATGCTCGCCCCACCAAACAGTGGGGGGCGTTCTAATGTTACGGTTAATCCCACTATTGGTTGGTAAAAAAGTAGGCCAAGAGCTGGGGATTGGAGGTGATAACTAGCTGACTGCTCTCTAGTCTCACACTGCTAAATTAGGGACGGTTAGCACAGATAGCCTTCGAGAAGCTTTTCGCGAAGCATGAAGAAATGCTGGATGTTTGAAGATAACATGAACTGTATTTTGCTGATTTGAATATATTAAAGGTAAATTTTCGATAAATCCAAAAGGGGTTAATTATTGCAATGATCTCTCACCAATACGTATATAATTAATAAAAATATATAGTTCACAATTATTGAATAACAATGGATAGACTGTTATGTAATCCACAAGATGCAAGATTAATTTTCTCTGCGTACAACTGTTGTCTATTAGAATGGTCAATAAATGGGTTCCATGGTGTAATGGTTAGCACTCTGGACTTTGAATCCAGCGATCCGAGTTCAAATCTCGGTGGAACCTACAGTGATTTTTCTACTTCAAGCAATAATAGGAAGAGATTTAGGAGAATAAACTCAAATCCGGTATTTAAAAGTACAACTGGTGAAAACCCATTATAGAAAAGCATGAAAGATACCTACCAGTTTTACCTTGGATTGTAATTGTTTTCGCTTTGTGTGTTTCTTACAAGCATTTTAATTTGGGGTTTTCAAACGTTTTCCAGTATATGTTTCGTAGAATCTCGTGAACACGATATTTATACAGTTCGTAAGAACGAAAAAATATTTTTTATTTTATTTTGGTGTGTCTTTCATTTCTGTAAACGCCATTAAATTGAATAGAGCCAAATTTGAGAGGAGAAATATGTTAAGCAGCAAAAGGTTTTTAACACTTAACGTAATTTTCAAGACACGTTTACACAACACAATCATTTAATTTTACTAAACTCATCTTTACCGCCAGCTGGTAAAAGATCCGAAGTGGTGAAAAGAAATACACAAGTGAAAATATACGCATATATATTTAGAACGCTCGTGTAGAAGTCCATTTTAAATTCGTATATGAACTGACAATACAATAGCAAGACCAGTGCTATAATGAACTATTCTTCTTGCCAGTAATGTAAGGGAAAATTATAGATTAAAAAGATTACTTACGTGAGTCTGTGCTGTTACTGTGGAACTGACACAGAGAAATAAATCATCGTCCATTTGATGCCGATATCATTAATAAAAGTGTCGTTTAATGGTTTTTACACATTTACTTCTCTTCAAGTTTATAGATGGCTAATCCGAACGTGTTAAATGACGTAAAATTACGTGGATTGTCGTGAATGCAGGACAGTTGATGTTTGTTTGTGTGTAATTTTTCATTAAATTCAAGTTACATTTACAGAAACGTATTTTATTATTGGTTTCATTTCGCTAATAACAGATCAATATCCCCGTTTGTTTACGAAAACAAATGATTGAATCTAAATGTATTGAGAAAATCACGTAAACGTTGAAGAGTTATTTTTGTGATACCTAAAAACAAAGAATTCGTAAATGCTAAACTAGACATAAAATAATCTGCTTTAGTCGGCTGACCGTTCTTCTAAGGAGATAAACGGGAATAAAAGGAAGTGTGAAATGTCAGAGTTAGAGACTTGGGTTTCGTTAACTCGTCAAATACGAGAGGAAAGTGTTTAACAAAGGATATCATATACTCTTTAGAATACGTAGAATATAATGTTATCTGCAATGTAGAATCTGGGAGACACTTGGAAAAACTTATCATTGAATATTTGCAGGATATAGACAAAGCAGACGTGCAATAAATGACAACGAGAATTGTGATATACGAAAGACGGATTGCCCAGTTACGTGTAAAGTACTCAGTAGAGGCATCAGTTTCTTAGATCGTAAAATGAAAGAATCAGTTGTATATAGAAATATAAACCAACAAAACTGATATAATGGACGTTCTCTCTTTTGTCTTTATATAATTTATGTTAGATAATAACATAAGTGGTATTTACTCTTGTTTCTCTAATTTTATTGAACCTTCCAGCAGTGGCGTAGGCTTAAGAAATAATTGCAAATTATGACAGTGAATTCAGAAATAAACCTATGTGTTTCGAGATGGAATGTTGCACGTATGCAGATATTGTTCATTTGTTTGTTCGCTACGAAGCACAAAGCAACAAAATTGTCTTTGTTCTGCCCACGACGGGTATGTAAAACGGAATCTAGAGTTTTAAGATTTCGGAGATTTGCAATCAGGAGGCAGATGTGGTTAATGCAAAAGAAATATTCGTTTTTCATATGTTTCATTTTATATTGTTAAAAAAAAAATCAGCTTTAACGTTCTGTAGAGCATGACATGGCCAGGTGGGTTAAAACATTCGACTCGTAGTCTGAGGGTCGCGGGTTCGCATCCGCGTCGCGCCAAATATGCTCCACCCTCCTAGCCTTGGGGCGTAATAGTGAATTCCACTATTCGTTCGTAAAAGAGTAGCTCAAGAGTTGGCGGTGGGTGGTGATGACTAGCTGCCTTCCTTCTAGTCTTTTACTGCAAAATTAGGGACGGCTAGCACAGATAGCCCTCGAGTAGCTTTGTGCGAAATTCCAAAAGAAACAATATATTGTTCATAATTATTGAATAACAATAGATTGACTGTTTCGTAATCCACAAGATGCAAGATTAATTTTCTCTGCGTTATATAGTACAATTGTTTTGTATTAGAATAGATAATTAATGGTTTCATGGTGTAATGGTTAGCACTCTGGACTTTGAATCCAGCGATCCGAGTTCAAATCTCGGTGGAACCTACAGTGATTTTACGTATGTCTTCATTATCCGAATTTTGGTGTGTTTTATTTTTCTTCTCCAAGCAATAATACTTTAGGAAGAGATTTAGGAGAATAAACTCAAATCCGGTATTTAAAATTACAACTGGTGAAAACCCATTATAGAAAAGCATGAAAGATACCTACCAGTCTTACCTAGGATTGTAATTGCTTTCGCTTTGTATGTTTCTCGTGTTTCCTACAAGCATTTTAAGTAGGGTTTTTCAAACGTTTTACAGTATATGTTACGAAGAATCTCGTGAACACGATATTTATACAGTTCATAAGTACGAAAAGATATTTTTCATTTTATTTTGGTGTGTTTTTCATTTCTGTAAACGCCATTAAATTGAATAGAGCCAAATTTGAGAGGAGAAATATGTTAAGCAGCAAAAGGTTTTTTAACACTTAACGTAATTTTCGAGACACGTTTACACAACACAATCATTTAATTCTACCAAAATCATCTTTACCGCCAGCTGGTAAAAGATCCGAAGTGGTGAAAAGAAATACACAAGTGAAAATATACGAATATACTTAGACAGCTCCTGAAGAAGTCCATTTAAAATTCGTATATCAACTGATAATACATATAGCAAGACCAGTGCTATAATGAACTATTCTTCTTGCCAGTAATGTAATGGAAGATTATAGATTAAAAAAGATTACTTACGTGAGTCTCTACTGTTACTGTAGAACTGACACAGAGAAATAAATCATCGTCCATTTAATGCCGATATCATAAATAAAAGTGTCGTTTAATGGTTTTTACACATTTACTTCTCTTCAAGTTTATAGATGGCTAATCCGAACGTGTTAAATGACGTAAAAATTACGTGGATTGTCGTGAATGCAGCACAGTTGATATTTGTTTGTGTGTAATTTTTCATTAAATTCAAGTTACATTTACAGAAACGTATTTTATTATTGGTTTCATTTCGCTAATAACAGATCAATATCCCCGTTTGTTTACGAAACACAAATGATTGAATCTAAATGTATTGAGAAAATCACGTAAACGCTGAAGAGTTATTCTTTGTAATACCGAAAAACAAAGTATTCGTAAATGCTAAACTGGACATAAAATAATCTGCTTTAGTCGGCTGACCGTTCTTCTAAGGAGATAAACGGGAATATAAATGAAGTGTGAAATGTCAGAGTTAGAGACTTGGGTTTCGTTAACTCGTCAAATACGAGAGGAAAGTGTTTAACAAATGATATCATATACTCTTTAGAATACGTAGAATATAATGTTATCTGCAATGTAGAATCTGGGAGACCCTTGGAAAAACTTATCATTGAATATTTGCAGGATATAGACAAAGCAGACGTGCAATAAATGACAACGAGAATTGTGATATACGAAAAACGGATTGTCCAGTTACGTGTAAAGTACTCAGTAGAGGCATCAGTTTCTTAGATCGTAAAATGAAAGAATCTGTTGTATATAGAAATATAAACCAACAAAAACTGATATAATGGACGTTCTCTCTTTTGTCTTTATATAATTTATGTTAGATAATAACATAAGTGGTATTTACTCTTGTTTCTCTAATTTTATTGAACCTTCCAGCAGTGGCGTAGGCTTAAGAAATAATTGCAAATTATGACAGTGAATTCAGATAACAACCTATGTGTTTCGAGATGGAATGTTGCACGTATGCAGATGTTGTTCATTTGATTGTTCGCTATGAAGCACAAAGCAACAAAATTTATTGTCTTTGTTCTGCCCACGACGGGTATGTAAAACGGAATCTAGAGTTTTAAGATTTCGGAGATTTGCAATCAGGAGGCAGATGTGGTTAATGCGAAAGAAATATTCGTTTTTCATATGTTTCATTTTATATTGTTAAAGAAAATCAGCTTTAACGTTCTGTAGAGCATGACATGGCCAGGTGGGTTAAAACATTCGACTCGTAGTCTGAGGGTCGCGGGTTCGCATCCGCGTCGCGCCAAATATGCTCCACCCTCCTAGCCTTGAGATCGTAATAGTGAATTCCACTATTCGTTCGTAAAAGAGTAGCCCAAGAGTTGGCGGTGGGTGGTGATGACTAGCTGCCTTCCCTCTAGTCTTTTACTGCAAAATTAGGGACAGCTAGCGCAGATAGCCCTCGAGTAGCTTTGTGCGAAATTCCAAAAGAAACAATATATTGTTCATAATTAATGAATAACAATGGATTGAGTGTTTCGTAATCCACAAGATGTAGATTAATTTTCTCTGCTTTATATAGTACAATTGTTGTGCATTAGAACATACAATTAATGGGTTCCATGGTGTAATGGTTAGCACTCTGGTCTTTGAATCCAGCGATCCGAGTTCAAATCTCGGTGGAACCTACAGTTATTTAACGTATGTCTTCAATATCCAAATTTTGGTATGTTTTATTTTTCTTCTCCAAGCAATAATACTTTAGGAAGAGATTCAGGAGAATTAACTCAAATCCGGTATTTAAAATTACAAATGGTGAAAACCCATTATAGAAAAGCATGAAAGATACCGACCAGTCTTACCTAGGATTGTAATTGCTTTCGCTTTGTATGTTTCTCGTGTTTCCTACAAGCATTTTAAGTAGGGTTTTTCAAATGTTTTACAGTATATGTTACGAAGAATCTCGTGAACACGATATTTATACAGTTCATAAGTACGAAAAGATATTTTTCATTTTATTTTGGTGTGTTTTTCATTTCTGTAAACGCCATTAAAGTGAATAGAGCCAAATTTGAGAGGAGAAATATGTTAAGCAGCAAAAGGTTTTTAACACTTAACGTAATTTTCGAGACACGTTTACACAACACAATCATTTAATTCTACTAAACTCATCTTTACCGCCAGCTGGTAAAAGATCCGAAGTGGTAAAAAAGAAATACACAAGTGAAAATATACGAATATACTTAGAAATCTCGTGAAGAAGTCCATTTTAAATTCGTATATGAACTGATAATACAATAGCAAGACCAGTGCTATAATGAACTATTCTTCTTGTCAGTAATGTAATGGAAGATTACAGATTAAAAATGATTACTTACGTGAGTCTCTACTGTTACTTTGGAACTGAGACAGAGAAATAAATCATCGTCCATTTAATGCCGATATCATTAATAAAAGTGTCGTTTAATGGTTTTTCCACATTTACTTCTATTCAAGTTTATAGATGGCTAATCCGGAACGTGTTAAATGACGTAAAAATTACGTGGATTGTCGTGAATGCAGGACAGTTGATGTTTGTTTGTGTGTAATTTTTCAATAAATTCAAGTTACATTTAGAGAAACGTATTTTATTATTGGTTTCATTTCGCTAATAACAGATCAATATCCCCGTTTGTTTACGAAACACAAATGATTGAATCTAAATGTATTGAGAAAATCACGTAAACGTTGAAGAGTTATTTTTTGTGATACCTAAAAACAAAGAATTCGTAAATGCTAAACTAGACATAAAATAATCTGCTTTAGTCGGCTGACCGTTCTTCTAAGGAGATAAACGGGAATAAAAAGGAAGTGTGAAATGTCAGAGTTAGAGACTTGGGTTTTGTGACTTGTCAAATACGAGAGGAAAGTGTTTAACAAAGGATATCATATACTCTTTAGAATACGTAGAATACAATGTTATCTGTAATGTAGAATCTGGGAGACCCTTTGAAAAACTTATCATTGAATATTTGCAGGATATAGACAAAGCAGACGTGCAGTAAATGACAACGAGAATTGTGATATACGAAAGACGTATTGCCCAATTACGTGTAAAGTACTCAGTAGAGACATCAGTTTCTTAGATCCTAAAAAAAAGAATCTGTTGTATATAGAAATATAAACCAACAAAAACTGATATAATGGACGTTCTCTCTTTTGTCTTTATATAATTTATGTTAGATAATAACATAAGTGGTATTTACTCTTGTTTCTCTAATTTTATTGGACCTTCCAGCAGTGGCATAGGCTTAAGAAATAATTGCAAATTATGACAGTGAAGTCAGGAAACAACCTATGTGTTTCGAGATGGAATGTTGCACGTATGCAGATGTTGTTCATTTGATTGTTCGCTAGGAAGCACAAAGCAACAAAATTGATTGTCTTTGTTCTGCCCACGACGGGTATGTAAAAGGGAATCTCGAGTTTTAAGATTTCGGAGATTTGCAATCAGGAGGCAGATGTGGTTAATGCGAAAGAAATATTCGTTTCTCATATGTTTCATTTTATATTGTTAAAGAAAATCAGCTTTAACGTTTTGTAGAGCATGACATGGCCAGGTGGGTTAAAACATTCGACTCGTAGTCTGAGGGTCGCGGGTTCGCATCCGCGTCGCGCCAAATATGCTCCACCCTCCTAGCCTTGGGGGCGTAATGGTGAATTCCACTATTCGTTCGTGAAAGAGTAGCCCAAGAGTTTGCGGTGGGCGGTGATGACTAGCTGCCTTCCCTCTAGTCTTTTTACTGGAAAATTAGGTACGGCTAGCGCAGATAGCCCTCGACTAGCTTTGTGCGAAATTCCAAAAGAAACAATATATTGTTCATAATTAATGAATAACAATAGATTGAGTGTTTCGTAATCCACAAGATGTAGATTAATTTTCTCTGCTTTATAGTGTACAATTGTTTTGCATTAGAACAGACAATTAATGGGTTCCATGGTGTAACGGTTAGCACTCTGGACTCTGAATCCAGCGATCCGAGTTCAAATCTCGGTGGAACCTACAGTCGTTTTACGTATGTCCTCAATATCCAAATTTTGGTATGTTTTATTTTTCTTCTCCAAGCAATAATACTTTAGGAAGAGATTTAGGAGAATTAACTCAAATCCGGTATTTAAAATTACAAATGGTGAAAACCCATTATAGAAAAGCATGAAAGATACCGACCAGTCTTACCTAGGATTGTAATTGCTTTCGCTTTGTATGTTTCTCGTGTTTCCTACAAGCATTTTAAGTAGGGTTTTTCAAACGTTTTACAATATATGTTACGAAGAATCTCGTGAACACGATATTTATACAGTTCATAAGTACGAAAAGATATTTTTCATTTTATTTTGGTGTGTTTTTCATTTCTGTAAACGCCATTAAAGTGAATAGAGCCAAATTTGAGAGGAGAAATATGTTAAGCAGCAAAAGGTTTTTAACACTTAACGTAATTGTCAAGACACGTTTACACAACACAATCATTTAATTCTACTAAACTCATCTTTACCGCCAGCTGGTAAAAGATCCGAAGTGGTAAAAAGAAATACACAAGTGAAAATATACGAATATACTTAGAAATCTCGTGAAGAAGTCCATTTTAAATTCGTATATGAACTGATAATACAATAGCAAGACCAGTGCTATAATGAACTATTCTTCTTGTCAGTAATGTAATGGAAGATTACAGATTAAAAATGATTACTTACGTGAGTCTCTACTGTTACTGTGGAACTGACACAGAGAAATAAATCATCGTCCATTTAATGCCGATATCATTAATAAAAGTGTCGTTTAATGGTTTTTCCACATTTACTTCTATTCAAGTTTATAGATGGCTAATCCGGAACGTGTTAAATGACGTAAAAATTACGTGGATTGTCGTGAATGCAGGACAGTTGATGTTTGTTTGTGTGTAATTTTTCAATAAATTCAAGTTACATTTACAGAAACGTATTTTATTATTGGTTTCATTTCGCTAATAACAGATCAATATCCCCGTTTGTTTACGAAACACAAATGATTGAATCTAAATGTATTGAGAAAATCACGTAAACGTTGAAGAGTTATTTTTTGTGATACCTAAAAACAAAGAATTCGTAAATGCTAAACTAGACATAAAATAATCTGCTTTAGTCGGCTGACCGTTCTTCTAAGGAGATAAACGGGAATAAAAAGAAGTGTGAAATGTCAGAGTTTGAGACTTGGGTTTTGTGACTTGTCAAATACGAGAGGAAAGTGTTTAACAAAGGATATATACTCTTTAGAATACGTAGAATACAATGTTATCTGCAATGTAGAATCTGGGAGACCCTTTGAAAAACTTATCATTGAATATTTGCAGGATATAGACAAAGCAGACGTGCAGTAAATGACAACGAGAATTGTGATATACGAAAGACGTATTGCCCAATTACGTGTAAAGTACTCAGTAGAGACATCAGTTTCTTAGATCCTAAAAAAAAGAATCTGTTGTATATAGAAATATAAACCAACAAAAACTGATATAATGGACGTTCTCTCTTTTGTCTTTATATAATTTATGTTAGATAATAACATAAGTGGTATTTACTCTTGTTTCTCTAATTTTATTGGACCTTCCAGCAGTGGCATAGGCTTAAGAAATAATTGCAAATTATGACAGTGAAGTCAGGAAACAACCTATGTGTTTCGAGATGGAATGTTGCACATATGCAGATGTTGTTCATTTGATTGTTCGCTATGAAGCACAAAGCACCAAAATTGCCCACGACGGGTATGTATAACGGAATCTAGAGTTATAAGATTTCGGAGATTTGCAATCAGGAGGCAGATGTGGTTAATGCGAAAGAAATATTCGTTTTTCATATGTTTCATTTTATATTGTTAAAGAAAATCAGCTTTAACGTTCTGTAGAGCATGACATGGCCAGGTGGGTTAAAACATTCGACTCGTAGTCTGAGGGTCGCGGGTTCGCATCCGCGTCGCGCCTAATATGCTCCACCCTCCTAGACTTGGGGGCGTAATAGTGAATTCCACTATTCGTTCGTAAAAGAGTAGCCCAAGAGATTGCGGTGGGTGGTGATGTCTAGCTCCTTCCCTCTAGTCTTTTACTGGAAAATTAGGGACGGCTAGCGCAGATAGCCCTCGAGAAGCTTTGTGCGAAATTCCAAAAGAAACAATATATTATTCATAATTATTCAATAACAATAGATTGACTGTTTCGTAATCCACAAGATGTAAATTAATTTTCTCTGCTTTGTATAGTACAATTGTTATGCATTAGAACAGACAATAAATGGGTTCCATGGTGTAATGGTTAGCACTCTGGACTTTGAATTCAGCGATCCGAGTTCAAATCCCGGTGGAACCTATAGTTGTTTTACGTATGTCCTCAATATCCAAATTTTGGTATGTTTTATTTTTCTTCTCCAAGCAATAATACTTTAGGAAGAGATTCAGGAGAATTAACTCAAATCCGGTATTTAAAATTACAAATGGTGAAAACCCATTATAGAAAAGCAAGAAAGATACCGACCAGTCTTACCTAGGATTGTAATTGCTTTCGCTTTGTATGTTTCTCGTGTTTCCTACAAGCATTTTAAGTAGGGTTTTTCAAACGTTTTACAATATATGTTACGAAGAATCTCGTGAACACGATATTTATACAGTTCATAAGTACGAAAAGATATTTTTCATTTTATTTTGGTGTGTTTTTCATTTCTGTAAACGCCATTAAAGTGAATAGAGCCAAATTTGAGAGGAGAAATATGTTAAGAAGCAAAAGGTTTTTTAACACTTAACTTAATTCTCAAGACACGTTTACACAACACAATCATTTAATTCTACTAAACTCATCTTTACCGCCAGCTGGTAAAAGATCCGAAGTGGTAAAAAGAAATACACAAGTGAAAATATACGAATATACTTAGAAAGCTCGTGAAGAAGTCCATTTTAAATTCGTATATCAACTGATAATACATATAGCAAGACCAGTGCTATAATGAACTATTCTTCTTGTCAGAAATGTAATGGAAGATTATAGATTACAAAATATTACTTACGTGAGTCTCTACTGTTACTGTGGAACTGAGACAGAGAAATAAATCATCGTCCATTTAATGCCGATATCATTAATAAAAGTGTCGTTTAATGGTTTTTACACATTTACTTCTCTTCAAGTTTATAGATGGCTAATCCGGAACGTGTTAAATGACGTAAAAATTACGTGGATTGTCGTGAATGCAGGACAGTTGATGTTTGTTTGTGTGTAATTTTTCAATAAATTCAAGTTACATTTACAGAAACGTATTTTATTATTGGTTTCATTTCGCTAATAACAGATCAATATCCCCGTTTGTTTACGAAACACAAATGATTGAATCTAAATGTATTGAGAAAATCACGTAAACGTTGAAGAGTTATTTCTTTGTGATACCTAAAAACAAAGAATTCGTAAATGCTAAACTAGACATCAAATAATCTGCTTTAGTCGGCTGACCGTTCTTCTAAGGAGATAAACGGGAATAAAAAGGAAGTGTGAAATGTCAGAGTTGGAGACTTGGGTTTTGTTAACTAGTCAAATACGAGAGGAAAGTGTTTAACAAAGGATATATACTCTTTAGAATACGTAGAATATAATGTTATCTGCAATGTAGAATCTGGGAGACCCTTTGAAAAACTTATCATTGAATATTTGCAGGATATAGACAAAGCAGACGTGCAGTAAATGACAACGGTAATTGTGATATACGAAAGACGGATTGCCCAATTACGTGTAAAGTGCTCAGTAGAGACATCAGTTTCTTAGATCGTAAAATGAAAGAATCTGTTGTATATAGAAATATAAACCAACAAAAACCGATATAATGGACGTTCTCTCTTTTCTCTTTATATAATTTATGTTAGATAATAACATAAGTGGTATTTACTCTTGTTTCTCTAATTTTATTGAACCTTCCAGCAGTGGCGTAGGCTTAAGAAATAATTGCAAATTATGACAGTGAAGTCAGAAAACAACCTATGTGTTTCGAGATGGAATGTGGCACGTATGCAGATGTTGTTCATTTGATTGTTCGCTACGAAGCACAAAGCAACAAAATTAATTGTCTTTGTTCTGCCCACGACGGGTATGTAAAACGGAAACTAGAGTTTTAATATTTCGGAGATTTGCAAACAGGAGGCAGATGTGATTAATGCGAAAGAAATATTCGTTTTTCATATGTTTCATTTTATATTGTTAAAGAGAATCAGCTTTAACGTTCTGTAGAGCATGACATGGCCAGGTGGGTTAAAACATTCGACTCGTAGTCTGAGGGTCGCGGGTTCGCATCCGCGTCGCGCCTAATATGCTCCACCCTCCTAGACTTGGGGGCGTAATAGTGAATTCCACTATTCGTTCGTAAAAGAGTAGCCCAAGAGATTGCGGTGGGTGGTGATGTCTAGCTCCTTCCCTCTAGTCTTTTACTGGAAAATTAGGGACGGCTAGCGCAGATAGCCCTCGAGAAGCTTTGTGCGAAATTCCAAAAGAAACAATATATTATTCATAATTATTCAATAACAATAGATTGACTGTTTCGTAATCCACAAGATGTAGATTAATTTTCTCTGCTTTGTATAGTACAATTGTTATGCATTAGAACAGACAATAAATGGGTTCCATGGTGTAATGGTTAGCACTCTGGACTTTGAATTCAGCGATCCGAGTTCAAATCCCGGTGGAACCTATAGTTGTTTTACGTATGTCCTCAATATCCAAATTTTGGTATGTTTTATTTTTCTTCTCCAAGCAATAATACTTTAGCAAGAGATTTAGGAGAATAAACTCAAATCCGGTATTTAAAATTACAAATGGTGAAAACTCATTATTGAAAAGCATGAAAGATACCGACCAGTCTTATCTAGGATTGTAATTGCTTTCGCTTTGTATGTTTCTCGTGTTTCCTATAAGCATTTTAAGTAGGATTTTTCAAACGTTTTGCAGTATATGTTACGAAGAATCTCGTGAACACGATATTTATACAGTTCATAAGTACGAAAAGATATTTTTCATTTTATTTTGGTGTGTTTTTCATTTCTGTAAACGCCATTAAAGTGAATAGAGCCAAATTTGAGAGGAGAAATATGTTAAGAAGCAAAAGGTTTTTAACACTTAACTTAATTCTCAAGACACGTTTACACAACACAATCATTTAATTCTACTAAACTCATCTTTACCGCCAGCTGGTAAAAGATCCGAAGTGGTAAAAAGAAATACACAAGTGAAAATATACGAATATACTTAGAAAGCTCGTGAAGAAGTCCATTTTAAATTCGTATATCAACTGATAATACATATAGCAAGACCAGTGCTGTAATGAACTATTCTTCTTGTCAGTAATGTAATGGAAAATTATAGATTAAAAAAGGTTTCTTACGTGAGTCTCTACTGTTACTGTGGAACTGACACAGAGAAATAAATCATCGTCCATTTAATGCCGATATCATTAATAAAAGTGTCGTTTAATGGTTTTTACACATTTACTTCTCTTCAAGTTTATAGATGGCTAATCCGGAACGTGTTAAATGACGTAAAAATTACGTGGATTGTCGTGAATGCAGAACAGTTGATGTTTGTTTGTGTGTAATTTTTCATTAATTTCAAGTTACATTTACAGAATCGTATTTTATTATTGGCTCATTTCGCTAATAACAGATCAATATCCCCGTTTGTTTACGAAACACAAATGATTGAATCTAAATGTATTGAGAAAATCACGTAAACGTTCAAGAGTTATTTTTTGTGATACATAAAAACAAAGAATTCGTAAATGCTAAACTAGACATCAAATAATCTGCTTTAGTCGGCTGACCGTTCTTCTAAGGAGATAAACGGGAATAAAAAGGAAGTGTGAAATGTCAGAGTTAGAGACTTGGGTTTCGTTAACTCGTCAAATACGAGAGGAAAGTGTTTAACAAAGGATATACACTCTTTAGAATACGTAGAATATAATGTTATCTGCAGTGTAGAATCTGGGAGACCCTTTGAAAAACTTATCATTGAATATTTGCAGGATATATACAAAGCAGACGTGCAATAAATGACAACGAGAATTGTGATATACGAAAGAGGGATTGCCCAGTTACGTGTAAAGTACTCAGTAGAATATTTCTTTCGCTTTGTATGTTTCCCGTGTTTCCTACAAGCATTTTAAGTAGTGTTTTTCAAATGTTTTACAGTATATGTTACGAAGAATCTTGTGAACACGATATTTATACAGTTCGTAAGTACGAAAAAGGTTTTTATCACTTAATGTAATTTACGAGACACGTTTACACAACACAATCATTTAATTCACAGAGGTTCTCGAAAGCTCTAGGATGCGAGTTGGCTCATTAGGACTTTTTATCGATGCAAATTAGAATATATTTTTATATTCCATTTTTTTACAATAGTTTGGCAATGCTGGGGACACTAAATACAGTAATTCTTTTAAATAGAAAATAATAAATACAAATAATAATAATAATAATAAACTTACCAAATTAAGACACAAGACTAAAATTTAAATTTTGCCACTTAACTTTTTTTACAACTGCTTCATATCTTTCATTTATAATTCTGTTCAATGTCATTATTTTTTAATTAGAATATTAATTAGTTTCTAAAATAATTTTTGTTTTTATTATGTTAATATAATTATACAGTGCGTTTTATTCTTTTGAACTTGCATATTTTAGATTTTAAATATTATTATGAAACATTTGTTACATGAGTAGTTAATTTTGAAGATATTTTAATATTTGTTTAACAGATGGACCAATTTAGTGAAAGTTGGTTTGTTGGAAATTTTTAACATAATTCAGAACTTTCCACGTTGCTTAATATAATTACACCTGTTGTGAGGCCATCCTGTGCTTGCACTCAGTTGACCCTGGCCCAAATGGACTAGCTTTTTGATCTTGGGAGGGCCTCCCCAAGACCCTCTGTCTACGGAATTTCAAGGCCACAGTGGTGTGTTGGAGTTGGACCCTTCATCCATGAGAATCATATCCACAATATTCTGGGCATGTATTTTTAGCATAATATTTAAATTCCTTTGGAGCTAATTTAAAGTAAAAGTAAATTATGGTTTACATTAAGATACTGAGGATTAACTTCATTTGGTTTTCACTTTTCACTAATGTTTATGAATATAAAACCATAATTTACTTGTACTTTAAATTAGCTGCAAACGAATTTAAATGTGATGCTGAAAATACATCCCCCAGAATATTGTGAATATGATTCTGCTAACAGAAAACTAAAATTATGAAATATGGAGATCAAATTCACAGAAAAAAAATGTATAAATAAGTCATAAGGCTTAAGTATTGAACTAATTCTGTTTTACAAATGCTAGTCAATAGATACATGCATTAGTGTGCAGACTTGTATTAGTTATTGTAATATGGAATACTTAAATATTTACACTTAACAGCATCAACAGATTTTCGTGCATAAGTCGGAGAATGCGTTCTCTCAAAAGTCCAAATTTGTATCTGAATCCACCTCCTTGTCATAGTGGATTTGAATGTTTGCAAGAATGGATTAAGGTTGAGTGTGTAGTCTGCTCAGAGTGTTAATGGATCCCTCACACAACGTGACAGGAACGGTGTATGCAATCTTCATTAGTGCATAGTGGTCTTCTTGCAGTGTTTGATGGCCATGCTGCATCACGAGGGTCTTTGCTGTTACTGCAAGAAGGAAACACCCGCTTCCATCTTCACCTGACCAGCTCCTGCTCAATGAACTTTGGAGGCGGTGACCACTGATGAAATGTTAGTTATTTCGTCTTCTAAAACAGAGGGAACCAGACCCAAAATACTGATACATGTGTGGGCTAATCCTTCAAATAAATTAATAATGAAATGCATTTATGGAGTTTGTGCAACAATGATATAGGAAGTTCAGTGTTATAGAATACATCATTTATTCTATCCTTACAGATCGAGAGACAACTGCAGTGTGAGTATTGGTGCCAAAGGATTATATTTGTATTTATAATTTATTCACAAAAGTATTACAAGTTTATATAACTTAAGTCTAACAATATTACATCTTATGATGAATAATTAATTTAATAGGATACTATTTGTTTAAAGGTATCAATTTGTTTGATAGACCTGAGCATCTTTCCTCAAAATTGGTAGTGATTTGGTCCTCGGAAGTTAGTGCAAAATTAACGCAGTAGTGATATTTGATAGATGACAAAACAGTTCGTTTTGTGTCGTTGTCGTCCACACTAGATTCTCGGATGACTAGGCTTAACATTGACACTCCGCCATACGAATGGCAGGCTCATACACGTGGTTGAAGATCTCATCAAAGTTCTCGTGTCTTCCAGTATAAGTGGCTTTTATTTCATCAACTTGAATAGTATAGACCTTTTAGCATGGACAAGGATATGTGATCGCGTTAAGTAACAGTATAGTTTTCATTACTTTCATTCCCTCTATTCATGTCAACATTAAAAACTATTAGCTTTATTTGTGTAAATACATTCACACACACACACCCTTAGTATATCTATATCAGTGTGTACATATATATATTGATATCTGAAAAACACTACTGATTTCAAGCATCGACTTTGCAGGTCTTAGGCATACATGATGCCAGTGGAAGATTCCTGCAGTCCAACAGTGATTCCTCCAATATGAGAGAGATTGTACACAGTAAGGGAGGTAGCTGCAAAGTCATAGATGCCATAGAAGCTGAAAGTCCACGTGCTTCCACTTTTGTTTTTAAATACAACTTCGTTTGCGTGTAGTTCTTGTGGTAGCCGTCATTGTGTAGACTGTAAACTGTAACATTTAGGTCCTACACCAATGAACTCTACACACATCAGTAACTGGCTTCTTGGTTGGCCCTCTGCAGGTGTAATACTTTCTAATAGTTCGGCTTGCTTTGATCACTTGAAGAAATGGTAAAATTGATTTTTTTTCTTTTGCATGGCAATGCATTGATAATATTGAGCTTATGGTTCGGGCAGTGAACATAAGCTACTAGTTTGTACACTGTTCTTGCCTATGTTTGAACATCGTTAATTACACTTGACATATTCGAAGTGCTGTTATAGTTATGACCAGGGCAGTTGTTAATGTTTAATGTGTAAAATCCCATGCTTTACACACTCTTCAGTGAGTCTGAACTGTCTCACAGAACTAACAAAATATCCTTGTCTTTCTCATCAGCAAAGTGGATGCACAGGGCTGTTAACTCTGTTTTGAATGACAAAGCTTCATCTCTGAGTATGGACCAAAAAGGTGCTTCCTTTATTTCAGTTAAAACCAACTTTTATGTTAGTTATATACTAATGATAACAATCAATTCATTTTGTATTGATAGTAATAAGTATGTTGCATTATTCCATTTTGGATTTTCCAGATGAGAGCAAAGAATTAGATCGAACGGGACTATCATCAGTATGAAGAAGATATCAATTGCTATTTGCTGTGAGCTGCTCTTTGCAACTTAAGTCGATCACAATACAGCACTGGCAATGCAATGAACTTTAAATATGACAATTCGTATTTGTTGTCTGATTTCATGTTTAGCATCAGAGTAATATCTTACCTTGTCATCTAATTAGTAACGTGCGTGATTGGGTTAATGATATTCCCACTGTCCCTATCTACTATTTAGCGAAACCAATGGCATTTTGATAATGCTTGTGTATAAAGTATTTCTATCCGTTACTCATCACTTAGATCCTGATCAGAAGTAATAAAACTGAAATGCGAGTTTGTTGGTACTTTAATTTCTATGAGTCTATTGGGCCAGTCTCAACTTACATTTGTATGTAAGAGTTCATGTTTTAGGGTATTATCCATAAATTAAATTGTACTTTTACATAACTGTGCAGTGTCACTTTGACAAAAACCTGCTGATCCATCAGTGCACTGTATTTATACAGATTTCTACTCACTGGTAATTCTATGTTTCCATCTGTAACATTCTATCCTTTACTGTGTTTCTACTTACTGGTAATTTTGCTATGTTTGTTTCCATCTGTAACATTCTATCCTTTACTGTGTTTCTACTTACTGGTAATTTTGCTATGTTTGTTTCCATCTGTAATATTCTATCCTTTACTGTGTTTCTACTTACTGGTAATTTTGCTATGTTTGTTTCCATCTGTAACATTCTATCCTTTACTGTGTTTCTACTTACTGGTAATTTTGCTATGTTTGTTTCCATCTGTAACATTCTATCCTTTACTGTGTTTCTACTTACTGGTAATTTTGCTATGTTTGTTTCCATCTGTAATATTCTATCCTTTACTGTGTTTCTACTTACTGGTAATTTTGCTATGTTTGTTTCCATCTGTAATATTCTATCCTTTACTGTGTTTCTACTTACTGGTAATTTTCTATGTTTGTTTCCATCTGTAATATTCTATCCTTTACTGTGTTTCTACTCACTGGTAATTTTGCTATGTTTGTTTCCATCTGTAACATTCTATCCTTTACTGTGTTTCTACTTACTGGTAATTTTGCTATGTTTGTTTCCATCTGTAATATTCTATCCTTTACTGTGTTTCTAATTGCTGGTAATTCTGCTATGGTTGTTTCCATCTGTAACATTCTATCCTTTACTGTGTTTCTACTCACTGTTAATTCTGCTATGTTTGTTTCCATCTGTAATATTCTATCCTTTACTGTGTTTCTACTCACTGTTAATTCTGCTATGTTTGTTTCCATCTGTAATATTCTATCCTTTACACTGTTTCTACTCACTTGTAACTCTGCTATGTTTGTTTTCATCTGTAATATTCTATCCTTTACTGTGTTTCTAGTCATTGGTAATTCTGCTATGTTTGTTTCCATCTGTAATATTCTATCCTTTACTGTGTTTCTACTCACTGGTAATTCTGCTATGTTTGTTTCCATCTGTAATATTCTATCCTTTACTGTGTTTCTACTCACTGGTAATTCTGCTATGTTTGTTTCCATCTGTAATATTCTATCCTTTACTGTGTTTCTACTCATTGGTAATTCTGCTATGTTTGTTTCCATCTGTAATATTCTATCTTTTACTGTGTTTCTACTCACTGGTAATTCTATGTTTCCATCTGTAATATTCTATCCTTTACTGTGTTTCTATTCACTGGTAATTCCATGTTTCCATCTGTAACATTCTATCCTTTACTGTGTTTCTACTTACTGGTAATTCTGCTATGTTTGTTTCCATCTGTAATATTCTATCCTTTACTGTGTTTCTACTTATTGGTAATTCCTTAACTTGCTGAATGATTTTTTCTTTTTCTGGAAAACTGTTAAAAAGGAAAGGAGTACATTCTATCCATGATTATTTAACATTTTCACCATCACTAAGTAGTTTTCCATGTTGAGCAGTAATCTTTAAAATCTTAAAACTAGCAACAACCAAGTTTAAACTACCTGAAACAAATTTCTTGAAAACATTTGACTCCATGTTGTTGTTGCTGACTTCTTGAGAAAGGTGTTGTTTTTGTTCTTGCTCACTCTTATCACAAAGCTTTTAATGAACAGTTTCATTATGCTTTACAGAAAGCTTTTAGAAACTGTTTCATAATACCGCTTTACAGAGGAAGTTTTCCTATCACTGTTTCATAATATAAGATGTTTAATGTTTCATCACCCTTTTTGATCAAACCAAATGTTTCAGTCCACGATTCCTGAAAAACTGCTGCTGCTGCTCCTTCCATTTAAGTCCCCCCAGTGCAACAGCGGTATGTCTGCGGACTCATACCGCTAAAATCCTGGTTTCGATACCCGAGGTCGGCAAAGCACAGGGAGCCCAAACAGTAGCCTTGTGCTTAATTCAAATCAAAACGAAAAACCTTCCAGCTGAACATTTTTGTTTCTTTGCTTGTTGAGCTGGCATTCTGACAAGCTGAAAAGGGTAAATACAATTTAAAATATCTCGACAATTACTTAAATACAATAAATAACTTACCGTAACATAACAGGTGAAAGTTATGTCATTGATATAAAAATAAATTATAACTATCTGATCAATAATATGCACATGCTACGCCAAATAACATAATTTTAACATTATTTTTTATTATTGCAAAAAAAAAATTTATATTTACTCTTATTATCACTAAATATCCATTATTCATTTGCAAACAACAGAAGAAAAATATAAGCAGAGTGAAGCCAATACGAACTGTTTACTTCTATTTTCACTCAAGTACTGTTGTGTACATTGGACCTGCGAGGAATTCAAAACGTGTTGACGTCGCATGTTTCCGCAACAGCAAAGCTTGCGCCAAGAGAGGGTGAGACGTCTTCTGTGAACATTTCTCACTGCTTTTGGGTTGGAAAACAATCATTCATTGCTGCATGTGGCAATAATGATAATCGTTATATATGTATAATTTATTTATTATGGGTTAGAGTTTGAAAAATTAAAAGGTGGCACTGCATGCTGCGTGCTAGCAAACTTTTTTCGCGTGCCACAGGTTCGCCATCATTAGTGTAATGTTTTATTAGTGTTATTACAGCAGTGTTATAATTTTATGTTGTAGTCGGGTCTGATTTAGGTGCAAGTTTTGCCAACTTGCCACAAATAAAAATTTTTGTTTACGCCATCTATGTGTCTGAGTGTGTTATATTTACAATGATGCGTTAGTTTCTATTGGATGACAACATGAACCACACGTACAACGGGAGTAGCATGTGTCTACAGTTTAATTCGTGATATACACACACACACACACACACAAAATGATTGAAGCTGGTAAGAACATTCACTGTTGAGAACTTCAATAGCTTGTGTCTTGTTTTACTTTCAGGTCCATAAACCGGAAGGAAAGAATTACAACAAACTAAAGGTGATTTTCAGTAAAAGGTACGTTTTGTTAATTCCAGTCTTCGAAATCCGCTAGAATAAATATAAACGGTAGAGAAATATTTTGAATCAAACCATTCCATGATAAAGTTTATATAATTGAGAATCACTCAGTTGTTTGGAGACTACCGTGTTTCTCCGAAAATAAGACAGGGTTTATATTAATTTTCACTCCAAAATATGACACTAGGGCTTATTTTCGGGGGATGTCTTATTTTGATATATTAAAAATATGAAGTTACAAAGTAAAAGTATTAAACTAACCATTTAAAATAAACTATTATTAAACTATTAAATTAACTGATTAATACTTAAACAAACTAATTAACTAACTATTAAACTAATTAATAAATTATTTTTTTATTTCTTTCCTCTTCCTGCCACTCTTAACTAGGGCTTATTTTAAGGGTAAAGCTTATATTAAAACTATCCCCAAAAATCACACTAGGTCTTATTTTATGGGTAGGTCTTATTATCGGAGAAACACGGTATTGTGGTGTTAAAATATGTTATAACATTAGCTAAAAACTAGTATTGTTGTGTTTTATGTTCTGTACGGTGAAGTTAGCTTAAGCCTTTAGTATTGACGTATCATTATTATAATGCATGCTCTACAGGACGCCATAAACCCTGTTTTCCGGACCCGTGCTTCCAGAACGTTTTCAGCCATTAGGCCATGTGACAAGCTTGGTGGCACCCTCATGACTAGGATAGGCACACATTACTGTTATGCTGTGTGTATCGAAGAAACAAAATTTAAAATTTGAAACATAATAAATTTACATTATTAAATATAAATTACTTGGTGATTGCAAGCATGCTACGACACAGTTTGGGTTGGGCCCGGCATGGTCAAACGTGTTAAGGCGTGCGACTCGTAGTCTGAGGGTCGCGGGTTCGCATCCCCGTCGCACCAAACCGTGGGGGCATTATAATGTGACGGTCAATTCCACTATTCGTTTGTAAAGAGTAGCCCAACAGTTGGCGGTGGGTGGTGATGACTAGCTGCCTTCTCTCTAGTCTTACACTGCTAAATTAGGGATGGCTAGCACAGATAGCCCTCGAGTAGCTTTGTGGGAAATTCACAACAAACAGTTTGGGGAGACACTGTGTCTAGCAAAATGACCATTATTTTTTTCTACATTGTTGGAAGTAACCGTACATGTTGCAGGTGATGCTATATCTGTTTATGTGGTATACGTGACGTCAATATAAATATTTTGTACTCTTCACGGCAGTGTATGATTTTGTATTTCATAAAAATTATATATAACGTTATTGTGCAGTTTACGATCGCAGACTACTATACAGTTAGTGTTGATTTTAGCCAATCATCTTCTTATTCGTGATGTTGGACTTTTAGGAAGTTCGTGTACGAGTTCGAATCACCAGGACACTTAAGAACTAAGAAAATGACGTGCATCGTCGTGCCATTTATGACAGTGACGGCCATGAGGTGTGAAGGTGATGTAGTTAAGCTCTTGGTCGATCGAGAGCCGGCCATGTTTCTTGGAGTTCGCCACCAGAGGGTCGGAATTATTGCGTCGGCTAACCTATACGATACCTCCAAACTGGTAGACGTTACAGATGGAGAAATTAAGTCGTGTCCACTGCATAAGGTTGGTGAAGTTATTCTACTTATATTATTCTCTAGTTTCTACATTTTTTCTAAGTTTTTCACAATTATCAACTTTGTGGTTTAAGAAAACGAGATTTTGAGTGATGTATCAGTTATATGGTTAGTAATATTAACCTTTAGTGATGTGCATTTAAAAATAACTAACATTAGGATTTGATTGTCGTCAACTTGAACGAGTTATATACGTACTGAGAAATGTACAGTAACAAGCATACGATGGATTTAGAGAAAATATGCCATATAAACAGTGTATTTCGTAGAGTTAAGCAGGTTATAAAGTTGGTTGATGTTCATTTGTATGAAGTTTAACTTTATTCCAGATAACACTACGTCATTACCAAGCTGCAAAAATGAAGATGTATCTGTGGCACTTCGACACTCGATTCAAATATCTTACAGAACTGCCGCTAGAGGGACGTTCCTTCTTGGGAGAGCTCCTCTGCCTGAACCAGATACAGAACCCATAGCAAAACGACGGTGTGCTAAAAGTGAGTGTTTTCATCTGTCTAATCAGACAGGAAAGAATGAAACAACTAAGTTATAAAAAGAAAAGCAAGAAAGATAAAATTATTTGGACATTTTTTAGATCCTTCTTTCACCAAGGTACTCGGTATCAGTTTTACTTTGTAGCTTGTTTCTTTGTTGTTCCTTTTATCCTCGTAGATGGCTCTGAGTTTCTGAAATTTATTAACTTTTAGCCCATAGCTCTGTCATCTCTTGACCAGTTTGAGTTTTAATTACAGTTTGGACTTGGGAGGTCAAACCCTTTTGATGTATTTGACCACATATTGCTGCTGCAGTATTTCATCAGAATGTTAAAGATTCAGTGTTGGATGCAACTACATGATATTGCTGTTTCAGGCTGTGGTTTTGAATGTCAGTTTTATATTTTTCAAAAATGCAGGCAATGCGCAGTTGAAGAATCTAAGTTATAAAAGTCTGTTACTGAAGTGCATTGGTGTTTGCAATAGTCGATGGTCACACCAAGCAGTGGCAACTACTGTGAATGTTCCTCACTGACATACAGATTTCTTTCTTTGGTTATTACATTAAAATCTTTGATCTAATCTCGTGCAGAACTCTGATATCGAACTGTCAAAACTTCAACAGACTGCTTCACAGAGTCCCAAAGACTAACTCACAAAAAGGCATTGTGACATGCTGAAGTTCATGACGTCGTTTTAGACTTTCCAAAACTGCCTGAAGATAACCTTTGTTTCTTTACTTTGAACATTTACCCACTTAGAGATGCTGATTCTTATACTTCTGGCAATGTTTCCCGAGATGATTTTTATGGTATGTGGATTAGAAAAGTTAATGGTACTCTGACACTGGAACATGTAGTCAAGATATGGACCCAGCGAAGACTATTTCATATGGATAAGAATTATGCAAATTATAATCGATCCACTTCAGTATGGTACTGTTAATGCATGGTTGATGCACTCGTGGCATCTGTTGTGTTTTTCTAGTTTCGCATTCATGCACTTCTACACAAGATAGACATTACAGATAATGCTTCACATGACGTGGACTGAGTAAATTTACTGACATGAATAACCTTGTGAAATTTGATAATTTTTGTTTTATTTCTTTCAACCAGTATTATGACAGTGCTTATTGATTTAATGTTGCACTTGATGCATTGAACAAAATACATTAATCCAGTTGTAGGTATGTTATACCATCTTATACTAGTTTTATCCCTTATTACAAACTGTTTTTGAAAAATTAATGTTTTAGTGCTGTCTTTATGTTGCAGGGATTGAATCCCGAGTTGTAACAATTCCTCATGCTTACTTCTTGAGCTACTTAGGGACACATTCAGC
Source organism: Tachypleus tridentatus (assembly GCF_004210375.1). Lineage (NCBI taxonomy): Eukaryota > Metazoa > Arthropoda > Merostomata > Xiphosura > Limulidae > Tachypleus > Tachypleus tridentatus. The sequence continues at coordinate 169,389,188 of NC_134825.1, forward strand.
ACTGGAATTTAGATAACAGTCATGTAGCAATATTTGCTGTTTTAGAGTAAATGTTACAGGAACATAGATCAGAAACGTTATTTTCTGAAGAAATTCTTGTTTTGAATATTTTTCATCGAATAGATTGTTGACTTTTTTAATAAATTTATTTAAGCAGTAACTTAATGTTTTGTTTACTGTTATACTTCAAATATTTATGTAGTATTATTTATTTAGAACCTCTGGAAGACAGTAGGAACAAAACTCTATTGGAAATGCTCCAAGCTCCTCCAGATGTCAAGTCTTTGTATTCTCCAACCACGTGTTCCTGTCGTATAAGTTGTCGAACGGGTCGTTGTTCCTGTGCCAAAATGATCAGAAAGTGTTCGATGCTTTCTTGCATGTGTGGAGATTGTGATAATCCACTCAATGTCCTGGAATCTATGGAGATTGATCTGGAAAAGGTCATTAGTGACCCTTGTCTTCTTTACAACGTCTACAAGGTACGCAATTATTCAAACTGCCCCTTGTTGCATACTTTCATTTTTTTATATGTTTTTTGAAAGAATATGTAGAAACCAGTAAGTAGTTCTGAAAATGTGGAAATTTTATGGTATTTGGTTAATAAAAGTTTTAAATGACCAAAAGAAATGGACTACTCACGATTTACAAGTGATAAATGTTTATAGTGACTAGAAGTTTATGTAGTGCACCCTAATATGGCACTATCATTTGATAATGCACTTTTATTTACTGATTAAACATCATGCCTTCTCATGGTTGGGTGTTATGTCAACTGATTGAAATGCTAATATGATGGTAACCAACATTTAACATAACTATACATGTGTGTGTAATATGATCATAATTAGATAAAGTAACATTCATATCCTTCTAACCACTGGTCGACCAACAGGCGGCTATCGAGAAGACAGACTGACCAGAAATTAAATAAAGTTTGTAATATCCATATCATTCCAACTGCTGGTCAAGACCAACAGGTGGCTATGAAGAAGACAGAATGACTAGAAATTAAATAAAGTTTGTATCATCCATATCATTCTAACTGCTGGTCAAGACCAACATGGGGGGGCTATTGAGAAAACAAACTGACCAAACTATCATCCACCACAGAGAGGACAAACCCTAGATTCGTGGGTTTTTAAATAACTCTAAAGTCATGAATATTAAGACAACTCTTGGTAAACACTGGATATTTAAAAGTCAAGATTAAATTTGAATTTTCTTGTAAGAATGCATAGTTTGTATGATGATAACATCGATTTAGATGAAGTGTGTGTGTGTGTGTGTGTGTAGAAGTTAAGAGTCAATCATTGCAATGAACCTAATGTGGTATCAACAGTTTTTTTTTTTATTGAGTGTAGAAATTGTTATATTCAAGGTTTTTTTACAAGTCCTATTTATTTTGGTTTGTGACGTGAGATTTGTGTTCGCTGTTTTGTTAATTTGTTTTTTTGTTTCTTTTTTCCCTCAGGTCACAAATTTGAGGCGTTACCTGCTAGGAACGGTTGTCCTGCCTTGCTGTGGATACATAGCCACCTTATTGGACGTTGTCCCTGGGTTAAGGGACTGCCCAAATGGGAACTGTCGGAAGAAGTTACAGTTCTCTTGGTGTCGAGGCTACGTGTGTGAAGAGTCTGTAAACCCACGTAACCACTGCAACACGTGCATGAAATGTTGTGTAATGGACGAGAAACATTGTATGGTATGTCATAATTTTGTTGTCTTTACTATCGTACAGTATGTTGGTTTCTTAAAGAAGAGAGTTTTGTGCTTGTGGATGAGACACGAAAGCTTACCTAACACCTTAGATCAACATACTTTAGGTTATCAGTTTTTCTTTATAACTTCATATATAGTTTTGTTTGAGCACAAAGCTGCAAACATGAGTGACATTCTGTGTTGTTCCCATCTGCAAGAATTGAACCCCCAAATTATAACATTGTAAGTTTTAAGTTCTGAACCACTGAGAGACAGACTTGTTACACACTCAAAACTACGAATGCTAGCATCATAAGCATATCCGTGTGTGTGCCAAGGGAAAGAGCCTTCCACTAATACTGCGGTAAGTCTACAACCCTAAATCAGGGGTTCGATTCCCCTTGGTGGGCTCAGAAGAATAGCCCGATGTGGCTTTGTTATAAGAGAAACACGCCAAGGTTGAAATTTGATTATAAAGTATGTTATTCGAAGTTTTATTTTTTTTTACAAGGCTATTAAAGAAACAGTCGTATCAATAAATATTGAAACTAAAATTCATCGTAAACCTAGAATAATCTATCGGTCTTAATTGTACTATATCGAATAATCTAGCTGTGAAATCTAAATCGAATTGTACCTTTAAATTTATTTTACGTGAATATTAATAATTGATTATAAGTCACATCAGTAAAAGAGAGAAAGAACTAGTGACAACTGTAACAAATGAAAAAAATCAGGTGTGAAAACAGATTTTATACTGAGATGGCATTTCGCTGTTATTTTCTAAGTGACTGGTGGTAGTTTAACAAAACTAATTGATCCAAAAAATAACCATCTGGAAATATAGTAAATTAATAGAGGTGAATGAAGAGATGTCTTTAACACATCTAAACCAACGTACGTTATGTTTAAGCATGTTGGAGCCGTGGATGCGTTATAAGAGTGATGGTTGAATACCATTGTTTGGTTAAATAGGAGTAGCCTAAGAGTTTACGGCGGGTGTTGTTGACTAGCTGCCTTCCTCCTACTCTATCAGCTTGAAACTTTGGGAAAGTTGTGTGTAGCTAGTGTGAAAATTCTAAAAGATGCTTTGGTAAATCATAAATAATAATATTGTTTGTTGTTATGATCGCAAAACTACACAGTAGGCTATGTGCGCTCTGTCCACTGCAGGGAATCGAATCCGGTATTTTTAGTGTTTTACGTCCGTAAACGTGCCAGGGAGCTTTGTTATATTTAATGTTTGTAAACATTACAGAAAATTCATATGTAAGGCGTTGAGTTGCACAGACTAGTTCTAAATACATTTTAAAAAATACATAAATTACATATATATCTGGATTGCACCAAACATGCTCGCCCCTTCAGCCGTGGGGGCGTTATAAGGTGAGGGTCAATCCCACTATTCGTTGGTAAGAGCAGCCCAATAGTTGGCTGTAGTTGATGATGACTCGCTGCCTTCCCTCTAGTCTTACACTACTAAAATAGGAACGGCTAGCGCAGATAGACCTCGAGTAGCTTTGTGCTATATTCAAAACAAAGTTATAAACGTCTTGTAGTAGTAATGTAGTTCTGTTAATAGTTTCGGTGGTAGCACATTCTGTGATGTAAATTAGTTATTCTGTGGTGCGTCGAATGACGTAAGTTAACCACTTTCTTTCTCTTACTGTTTATATATCCTGAAGGTGGTTGCAGTTACGAGCTTGACGTTTATTGTATCAAACCGTTGCTTTATTATGCGATCGAATTACATCATACGTGTTACCTTTAAAGCTGTTTTCTCTCTTAGCATTGCAACAAGTGCTACATAAAAGGTATGGACAGTGACCAGTGCCCCAATTGCGATGTCTCGAGTAGTACTGATTTTGATTTATCTTCTTCGTCTGACGTGCTACAAACGCCTGAAGACGAAAACAGGACGGAAGTGTCACGACGAGACACAGCAGTGTCTGATGAGCTCTCAACTAGTATCAGTTATTCTGCCTCGGAAGTATCTGTCAAGGTACCTCTGACATCCTCAAGTTCGAGGTCTTTGTTTGCTCTTCCATCTTCTACGTCAAAATACCATCATCTGTTTCGTCGTCATCACAAAGACCCCAGGTCATCACTTTGTCAGCTTCCTCTAGATCAACTTCATCGTTGGCTTACTCGGGACCAGTATTGGTTACTTTGTCATCAAATTCTAAAATACCCTCGTCTCTTTCGTCAGCGTCTTCCCAAAATCACAGTTAACCCTTTCTTCGTCTACTAAAACACCACTGTTGGCTTCAGTTTTGACAGCAAAATCACCTTCAGTTAACTTATCACCCCTAAAATCATCGGTGGGTCATCCACCATTGTCCTCGGACCAGACTTTGCCTCCTGCAAGATCATCCGCGGTCAGTTAATTATTTTCATTTCTTACACATTCATTGTTTCCTCGAGATTTTGACTGGTCTCTTCGTCAATGCCATCTCTTACGCCATTATTTCTCTTGTTGGTCCACTTGTGATGTCGACATCACAGATGTTTATCAATCTCTGGAGTAACGGAAGTGACGTCGTGCATTCAACGACAGTTCCGGAATGCTAGGATGATAGTAATATAACTTTCTTACAAGACAGAAGAAAGAAGTATTAATAGTTCAGTTTTCAGTTTTTACAACACAGAACTACTATCGTTAATGACTTAAGTTTTCTAGTTTTGATTTAGTGTTTCGTCGCATTTCTCCAGAAAGTAAAACAAAACTTTATTATAAGTGTTTGTGTCGTAAGTTTGTTTTAAACTTGTTGGAAGACGCAAGTAATGTTAAACCTGATATTATAATCTGGAGTTTAAGTGCAAACGTATTTTTTTTATACACGTTATCCAATCCATATATATATATATTTGTTTGTACGTGATTTCTGTTAACTCATTAAAGTATTTTTTCAGCAGAGGGCGCGACCAGCAAGAATAAAAAACCTGTTGGTCGAGTTATCTTTAACTTATAGATGAAAAGGCGAGCCATTGTTTATGGTATCTATTTTTAAACTTTTGAAATTTCAGGACAAATTAATACGAGCCAATCTCAAACGTTTGTTACTGCTTGGAGAACAATACGTTTGTTATCATTGTGGAAAACAAAATATGTAATTGTTGTTATATAGTATACTACACCTTTCACACATAAAAAGAGAAAAAAAAAACATTTGATGTCGATTTCGTTTTTACAGACGATAAAAGTGTACGGTGTTAAAATGTTTTGACATGTTCTGTTTATTAGGTAATTTGGAACAGGCTAATTGAGTTTCTGATTCCTTTATAAAGGTTTATTCTAGATGTATAGCATAAACTATACAGTTGAAGTGTTTTTCTTAGTATTACTTGAAATTTATATTTTAAATGTTACGTCATTGATAAAGCCTATGAGAGCTCCTTGGCAAGAGAGGCGAGTTGTTGTATAATTAATTTTACGTTACGTTTCAGCGTATTGTGTTGTAAAAAAAACGTTGACATTGTACGAAGATATCAAATCGTATCTATTCTACTATGTCATAAGAAGTTAAGCACACGATTAAAAAAAACGCACACACAAAAAACGAAAATCCAGATCGTGGTATAAGTTGTGAAATGCTAACGACACTTTGTTTTTCTTTTCCGACTTTGGTTTAACTGTAAACTTCAGGAGCAAAAGTGCAGTATTTATATAAATAAGTTTATTGTTAGTAATGTGTAACAGTAGATTTTTAGTTAAGTTTGTTTATTTAGTTTCATTGTGCCACGTATTGTTTTATAATTTAAGTGTGTTTTGTTTGATAATTTAAAAACTGTTAATTTCTTCTAACAACACAGATGGAGCCACAACAGATGTTTGTCCATACTGTTAATAAAATGTTTTGTTGTTGTAACAAAAAAGAATACAATAAACAAACAACACCAGCAGAATATGTGGTAAAACTTTTCGTAAGCTGAATATAGAAGGATAAGCTACTACGAATGATAACGCTTTTTAATTTTTGTTTTGTCGGTTTTGTTTATCTTTCGTATGATTTTGGTCAATTTTTGGTGAATAATTTTATTTAAATCACTTACAAAGAATGAAATTTAATAACTCAAGGTGAATCAGCCATTATCGTCTTTTAAACTAACCCTAAACCAGTGTTCTACAATACTTTTAAACATCGTTTTCGTAATTCGAGAAACTAAAAGCGTGTTGTTTTTTCCGACATATTGCTCTTACAGATCTGATTTGGATTAGGAATATAATTGACTATGATGTGCCATTGAATACTTAATTCAAATGCTATATATTCAACAATTTGATTGGTTATATTACAACACTGTGCCTTATTTTTGTAACTTCCCTTTTAATAGTGTAAATACATAAGCCGATGGTGATTTCTTATACACTTTAAAGATAAATTCAAGGTAAGTTTAATTTACCTCTAATTACTAAGCGTCGTTCTGATGTATTCTACACTTCATCAGCAACCCTGGACATATTGCGGACTTGAGATGTTAAAAATTCCGTTTCGATACCCTTTGTGGGCAGAGCACAAACATTCCTTTGTGTTTAAGTACAAACAACATTTAAGTTATGATTGTGTTAAACGGCAATAGAAGTTTTACAGTCAATTCGTAAACTGGATGAAACATTAATACAAACTATTGAAGTTGCAAACGAATCTCTTTCCAGAAGTCCTGGTATCACTAGGTGGTTTAAAACATTCGACTCGTAGTCTGAGGGATGCGAGTTCTAATCCCGGTCGCACCAAACATGCTCGCCCCACCAAACAGTGGGGGGCGTTCTAATGTTACGGTTAATCCCACTATTGGTTGGTAAAAAAGTAGGCCAAGAGCTGGGGATTGGAGGTGATAACTAGCGGACTGCTCTCTAGTCTCACACTGCTAAATTAGGGACGGTTAGCACAGATAGCCTTCGAGAAGCATGAAGAAATGCTGTATGTTTGAAGATAACATGAACTGTATTTTGCTGATTTGAATATATTAAAGGTAAATTTTCGATAAATCCGAAAGGGGTTAATTATTGCAATGATCTCTCACCAATACGTATATAATTAATAAAAATATATTGTTCACAATTATTGAATAACAATGGATAGACTGTTTCCTAATCCACAAGATGCAAGATTAATTTTCTCTGCGTACAATTGTTGTGTATTAGGATGGACAATAAATAGGTTCCATGATATAATGGTTAGCACTCTGGACTTTGAATCCAGCGATCCGAGTTCAAAGCTCGGTGGAACCTACAGTTATTTAACGTATGTCTTCAATATCCAAATTTCGGTATGTTTTATTTTTCTTCTCCAAGCAATAATACTTCAGGAAGAGATTTAGGAGAATTAACTCAAATCCGGTATTTAAAATTACAAATGGTGAAAACCCATTATAGAAAAGCATGAAAGATACCGACCAGTCTTACGTAGGATTGTAATTGCTTTCGCTTTGTATGTTTCTCGTGTTTCCTACAAGCATTTTAAATAGGATTTTTCAAACGTTTTCCAGTATATGTTACGAAGAATCTCGTTAACACGATATTTATACAGTTCGTAAGTACGAAAAGATATTTTTCATTTTATTTTGGTGTGTTTTTCATTTCTGTAAACGCCATTAAAGTGAATAGAGCCAAATTTGAGAGGAGAAATATGTTAAGCAGCAAAAGGTTTTTAACACTTAACGTAATTGTCAAGACACGTTTACACAACACAATCATTTAATTTTACTAAACTCATCTTTACCGCCAGCTGGTAAAAGATCCGAAGTGGTAAAAAGAAATACACAAGTGAAAATATACGAATATACTTAGAAATCTCGTGAAGAAGTCCATTTTAAATTCGTATATCAACTGATAATACATATAGCAAGACCAGTGCTATAATGAACTATTCTTCTTGTCAGTAATGTAATGGAAGATTATAGATTAAAAAAGATTACTTACGTGAGTCTCTACTGTTACTGTGGAACTGACACAGAGAAATAAATCATCGTCCATTTAATGCCGATATCATTAATAAAAGTGTCGTTTAATGGTTTTTCCACATTTACTTCTCTTCAAGTTTATAGATGGCTAATCCGGAACGTGTTAAATGACGTAAAAATTACGTGGATTGTCGTGAATGCAGGACAGTTGATGTTTGTTTGTGTGTAATTTTTCATTAAATTCAAGTTACATTTACAGAAACGTATTTTATTATTGGTTTCATTTCGCTAATAACAGATCAATATCCCCGTTTGTTTACGAAACACAAATGATTGAATCTAAATGTATTGAGAAAATCACGTAAACGTTGAAGAGTTATTTTTTGTGATACCTAAAAACAAAGAATTCGTAAATGCTAAACTAGACATAAAATAATCTGCTTTAGTCGGCTGACCGTTCTTCTAAGGAGATAAACGGGAATAAAATGGAAGTGTGAAATGTCAGAGTTGGAGACTTGGGTTTTGTTAACTAGTCAAATACGAGAGGAAAGTGTTTAACAAAGGATATATACTCTTTAGAATACGTAGATTATAATGTTATCTGCAATGTAGAATCTGGGAGACACTTTGAAAAACTTATCATTGAATATTTGCAGGATATAGACAAAGCAGACGTGCAGTAAATGACAACGAGAATTGTGGTATACGAAAGACGTATTGCCCAATTACGTGTAAAGTACTCAGTAGAGACATCAGTTTCTTAGATCGTAAAATGAAAGAATCATTTGTATATAAAAATATAAACCAACAAAAACCGATATAATGGACGTTCTCTCGTTTCTCTTTATACAATTTATGTTAGATAATAACATAAGTGGTATTTACTCTTGTTTCTCTAATTTTATTGAACCTTGCAGCAGTGGCGTAGGCTTAAGAAATAATTGCAAATTATGACAGTGAAATCAGGAAACAACCTATGTGTTTCGAGATGAAATGTTGCACGTATGCAGATGTTGTTCATTTGATTGTTCGCTATGAAGCACAAAGCAACAAAATTGCCCACGACGTGTATGTAAAACGGAATCTAGAGTTTTAAGATTTCGGAGATTTGCAATCAGGAGGCAGATGTGGTTAATGCGAAAGAAATATTCGTTTTTCATATGTTTCATTTTATATTGTTAAAGAAAATCAGCTTTAACGTTCTGTAGAGCATGACATGGCCAGGTGGGTTAAAACATTCGACTCGTAGTCTGAGGGTCGCGGGTTCGCATCCGCGTCGCGCCAAATATGCTCCACCCTCCTAGCCTTCGGGGCGTAATAGTGTATTCCACTATTCGTTCGTGAAAGAGTAGCCGAAGAGTTTGCGGTGGGCGGTGATGACTAGCTGCCTTCCCTCTAGTCTTTTACTGCAAAATTAGGGACGGCTAGCGCAGATAGCCCTCGAGAAGCTTTGTGCGAAATTCCAAAAGAAACAATATATTGTTCATAATTATTGAATAACAATAGATTGACTGTTTCGTAATCCACAAGATGTAGATTATTTTCTCTGCTTTATATAGTACAATTGTTTTGCATTAGAATAAACAATAAATGGGTTCCATGGTGTAATGGTTAGCACTCTGGACTTTGAATCCAGCGATCCGAGTTCAAATCTCGGTGGAACCTACAGTTATTTAACGTATGTCTTCAATATCCAAATTTTGGTATGTTTTATTTTTCTTCTCCAAGCAATAATACTTTAGGAAGAGATTTAGGAGAATAAACTCAAATCCGGTATTTAAAATTACAAATGGTGAAAACCCATTATAGAAAAGCATGAAAGATACCGACCAGTCTTACCTAGGATTGTAATTGCTTTCGCTTTGTATGTTTCTCGTGTTTCCTACAAGCATTTTAAATAGGATTTTTCAAACGTTTTCCAGTATATGTTACGAAGAATCTCGTTAACACGATATTTATACAGTTCGTAAGTACGAAAAGATATTTTTCATTTTATTTTGGTGTGTTTTTCATTTCTGTAAACGCCATTAAAGTGAAGAGAGCCAAATTTGAGAGGAGAAATATGTTAAGCAGCAAAAGGTTTTTAACACTTAACGTAATTGTCAAGACACGTTTACACAACACAATCATTTAATTTTACTAAACTCATCTTTACCGCCAGCTGGTAAAAGATCCGAAGTGGTAAAAAGAAATACAGAAGTGAAAATATTCGAATATACTTAGAAATCTCGTGAAGAAGTCCATTTTAAATTCGTATATCAACTGATAATACATATAGCAAGACCAGTGCTATAATGAACTATTCTTCTTGTCAGTAATGTAATGGAAGATTACAGATTAAAAAAGATTACTTACGTGAGTCTCTACTGTTACTTGGGAAGTGACACAGAGGAATAAATCATCGTACATTTAATGCCGATATCATTAATAAAAGTGTCGTTTAATGGTTTTTACACATTTACTTCTCTTCAAGTTTATAGATGGCTAATCCGGAACGTGTTAAATGACGTAAAAATTACGTGGATTGTCGTGAATGCAGGACAGTTGATGTTTGTTTGTGTGTAATTTTTCATTAAATTCAAGTTACATTTACAGAAACGTATTTTATTATTGGTTTCATTTCGCTAATAACAGATCAATATCCCCGTTTGTTTACGAAACACAAATGATTGAATCTAAATGTATTGAGAAAATCACGTAAACGTTGAAGAGTTATTTTTTGTGATACCTAAAAACAAAGAATTCGTAAATGCTAAACTAGACATAAAATAATCTGCTTTAGTCGGCTGACCGTTCTTCTAAGGAGATAAACGGGAATAAAAAGGAAGTGTGAAATGTCAGAGTTGGAGACTTGGGTTTTGTTAACTAGTCAAATACGAGAGGAAAGTGTTTAACAAAGGATATATACTCTTTAGAATACGTAGATTATAATGTTATCTGCAATGTAGAATCTGGGAGACACTTTGAAAAACTTATCATTGAATATTTGCAGGATATAGACAAAGCAGACGTGCAGTAAATGACAAAGAGAATTGTGATATACGAAAGACGTATTGCCCAGTTACGTGTAAAGTACTCAGTAGAGACATCAGTTTCTTAGATCGTAAAATGAAAGAATCATTTGTATATAAAAATATAAACCAACAAAAACCGATATAATGGACGTTCTCTCGTTTCTCTTTATACAATTTATGTTAGATAATAACATAAGTGGTATTTACTCTTGTTTCTCTAATTTTATTGAACCTTGCAGCAGTGGCGTAGGCTTAAGAAATAATTGCAAATTATGACAGTGAAGTCAGGAAACAACCTATGTGTTTCGAGATGGAATGTTGCACGTATGCAGATGTTGTTCATTTGATTGTTCGCTATGAAGCACAAAGCAACAAAATTGCCCACGACGGGTATGTAAAACGGAATCTAGAGTTTTAAGATTTCGGAGATTTGCAATCAGGAGGCAGATGTGGTTAATGCGAAAGAAATATTCGTTTTTCATATGTTTCATTTTATATTGTTAAAGAAAATCAGCTTTAACGTTCTGTAGAGCATGACATGGCCAGGTGGGTTAAAACATTCGACTCGTAGTCTGAGGGTCGCTGGTTCGCATCCGCGTCGCGCCAAATATGCTCCACCCTTTTAGCCTTGGGGCGTAATGGTGAATTCCACTATTCGTTCGTAAAAGAGTAGCCCAAGAGTTTGCGGTGGGTGGTGATGACTAGCTGCCTTCTTCTAGTCTTTACTGGGAAATTAGGGACGGCTAGCACAGATAGCCCTCGAGTAGCTTTGTGCGAAATTCCAAAAGAAACAATATATTGTTCATAATTATTGAATAAAAATAGATTGACTGTTTCGTAATCCACAAGATGTAGATTATTTTCTCTGCTTTATATAGTACAATTGTTTTGCATTAGAAAAAATCAATTAATGGGTTCCATGGTGTAATGGTTAGCACTCTGGACTTTGAATCCAGCGATCCGAGTTCAAATCTCGGTGGAACCTACAGTTGTTTTACGTATGTCTTCAATATCCAAATTTTGGTATGTTTTATTTTTCTTCCAAGCAATAATACTTTAGGAAAAGATTTAGGAGAATAAACTCAAATCCGGTATTTAAAATTACAAATGGTGAAAACCCATTATAGAAAAGCATGAAAGATACCGACCAGTCTTACCTAGGATTGTAATTGCTTTCGCTTTGTATGTTTCTCGTGTTTCCTACAAGCATTTTAAGTAGGGTTTTTCAAACGTTTTACAGTATATATTACGAAGAATCTCGTAAAAACGATATTTATACAGTTCATAAGTACGAAAAGATATTTTTCATTTTATTTTGGTGTGTTTTTCATTTCTGTAAACGCCATTAAAGTGAATAGAGCCAAATTTGAGAGGAGAAATATGTTAAGCAGCAAAAGGTTTTTAACACTTCACGTAATTTTCAAGACACGTTTACGCAACACAATCATTTAATTCTACTAAACTCATCTTTACCGCCAGCTGGTAAAAGATCCGAAGTGGTAAAAGAAATACAGAAGTGAAAATATTCGAATATACTTAGAAATCTCGTGAAGAAGTCCATTTTAAATTCGTATATCAACTGATAATACATATAGCAAGACCAGTGCTATAATGAACTATTCTTCTTGTCAGTAATGTAATGGAAGATTACAGATTAAAAAAGATTACTTACGTGAGTCTCTACTGTTACTTGGGAAGTGACACAGAGGAATAAATCATCGTACATTTAATGCCGATATCATTAATAAAAGTGTCGTTTAATGGTTTTTACACATTTACTTCTCTTCAAGTTTATAGATGGCTAATCCGGAACGTGTTAAATGACGTAAAATTACGTGGATTGTTGTGAATGCAGGACAGTTGATGTTTGTTTGTGTGTATTTTTCAATAAATTCAAGTTACATTTACAGAAACTTATTTTATTATTGGTTTCATTTCGCTAATAACAGATCAATATCCCCATTTGTTTACGAAACATAAATGATTGAATCTAAATGTATTGAGAAAATCACGTAAACGTTGAAGAGTTATTTTTTGTGATACCTAAAAACAAAGAATTCTTAAATGCTAAACTAGACATAAAATAATCTGCTTTAGTCGGCTGACCGTTCTTCTAAGGAGATAAACGGGAATAAAAAGGAAGTGTGAAATGTCAGAGTTGGAGACTTGGGTTTTGTTAACTAGTCAAATACGAGAGGAAAGTGTTTAACAAAGGATATATACTCTTTAGAATACGTAGAATATAATGTTATCTGCAATGTAGAATCTGGGAGACCCTTTGAAAAACTTATCATTGAATATTTGCAGGATATAGACAAAGCAGACGTGCAGTAAATGACAAAGAGAATTGTGATATACGAAAGACGTATTGCCCAGTTACGTGTAAAGTACTCAGTAGAGACATCAGTTTCTTAGATCGTAAAATGAAAGAATCTGTTGTATATAGAAATATAAACCAACAAAAACTGATATAATGGACGTTCTCTCTTTTCTCTTTATATAATTTATGTTACATAATAACATAAGTGGTATTTACTCTTGTTTCTCTAATTTTATTGAACTTTCCAGCAGTGGCGTAGGCTTAAGAAATAATTGCAAATTATGAAAGTGAAGTCAGGAAACAACCTACGTGTTTCGAGATGGAATGTTGCACGTATGCAGATGTTGTTCATTTGATTGTTCGCTATGAAGCACAAAGCAACAAAATTGCCCACGACGGGTATGTAAAACGGAATCTAGAGTTTTAAGATTTCGGAGATTTGCAATCAGGAGGCAGATGTGGTTAATGCGAAAGAAATATTCGTTTTTCATATGTTTCATTTTATATTGTTAAAGAAAATCAGCTTTAACGTTTTGTAAAACATGACATGGCCAGGTGGGTTAAAACATTCGGCTCGAAGTCTGAGGGTCGCGGGTTCGCATCCGCGTCGCGCCAAATATGCTCCACCCTCCTAGCCTTCGGGGCGTAATAGTGTATTCCACTATTCGTTCGTAAAAGAGTAGCCGAAGAGTTTGCGGTGTTTGGTGATGACTAGCTGCCTTCTCTCTAGTCTTTTACTGCAAAATTAGGGACGGCTAGCGCAGATAGCCCTCGAGTAGGTTTGAGCGAAATTCCAAAAGAAACAATATATTGTTCATAATTATTGAATAACAATAGATTGAGTGTTTCGTAATCCACAAGATGTAGATTATTTTCTCTGCTTTATATAGTACAATTGTTTTGCATTAGAATAAACAATAAATGGGTTCCATGGTGTAATGGTTAGCACTCTGGACTTTGAATCCAGCGATCCGAGTTCAAATCTCGGTGGAACCTACAGTTATTTAACGTATGTCTTCAATATCCAAATTTTGGTATGTTTTATTTTTCTTCTCCAAGCAATAATACTTTAGGAAGAGATTTAGGAGAATAAACTCAAATCCGGTATTTAAAATTACAAATGGTGAAAACCCATTATAGAAAAGCATGAAAGATACCGACCAGTCTTACCTAGGATTGTAATTGCTTTCGCTTTGTATGTTTCTCGTGTTTCCTACAAGCATTTTAAGTTGGGTTTTTCAAACGTTTTACAATATATCTACGAAGAATCTTGTGAATACGATATTTATACAGTTCATAAGTACGAAAAGATATTTTTCATTTTATTTTGGTGTGTTTTTCATTTCTGTAAACGCCATTAAAGTGAATAGAGCCAAATTTGAGAGGAGAAATATGTTAAGCAGCAAAAGGTTTTTAACACTTCACGTAATTTTCAAGACACGTTTACGCAACACAATCATTTAATTCTACTAAACTCATCTTTACCGCCAGCTGGTAAAAGATCCGAAGTGGTAAAAAGAAATACAGAAGTGAAAATATTCGAATATACTTAGAAATCTCGTGAAGAAGTCCATTTTAAATTCGTATATCAACTGATAATACATATAGCAAGACCAGTGCTATAATGAACTATTCTTCTTGTCAGTAATGTAATGGAAGATTACAGATTAAAAAAGATTACTTACGTGAGTCTCTACTGTTACTTGGGAAGTGACACAGAGGAATAAATCATCGTACATTTAATGCCGATATCATTAATAAAAGTGTCGTTTAATGGTTTTTACACATTTACTTCTCTTCAAGTTTATAGATGGCTAATCCGGAACGTGTTAAATGACGTAAAAATTACGTGGATTGTTGTGAATGCAGGACAGTTGATGTTTGTTTGTGTGTATTTTTTCAATAAATTCAAGTTACATTTACAGAAACTTATTTTATTATTGGTTTCATTTCGCTAATAACAGTTCAATATCCCCATTTGTTTACGAAACATAAATGATTGAATCTAAATGTATTGAGAAAATCACGTAAACGTTGAAGAGTTATTTTTTGTGATACCTAAAAACAAAGAATTCTTAAATGCTAAACTAGACATAAAATAATCTGCTTTAGTCGGCTGACCGTTCTTCTAAGGAGATAAACGGGAATAAAAAGGAAGTGTGAAATATCAGAGTTGGAGACTTGGGTTTTGTTAACTAGTCAAATACGAGAGGAAAGTGTTTAACAAAGGATATATACTCTTTAGAATACGTAGAATATAATGTTATCTGCAATGTAGAATCTGGGAGACCCTTTGAAAAACTTATCATTGAATATTTGCAGGATATAGACAAAGCAGACGTGCAGTAAATGACAAAGAGAATTGTGATATACGAAAGACGTATTGCCCAGTTACGTGTAAAGTACTCAGTAGAGACATCAGTTTCTTAGATCGTAAAATGAAAGAATCTGTTGTATATAGAAATATAAACCAACAAAAACTGATATAATGGACGTTCTCTCTTTTCTCTTTATATAATTTATGTTACATAATAACATAAGTGGTATTTACTCTTGTTTCTCTAATTTTATTGAACTTTCCAGCAGTGGCGTAGGCTTAAGAAATAATTGCAAATTATGAAAGTGAAGTCAGGAAACAACCTACGTGTTTCGAGATGGAATGTTGCACGTATGCAGATGTTGTTCATTTGATTGTTCGCTATGAAGCACAAAGCAACAAAATTGCCCACGACGGGTATGTAAAACGGAATCTAGAGTTTTAAGATTTCGGAGATTTGCAATCAGGAGGCAGATGTGGTTAATGCGAAAGAAATATTCGTTTTTCATATGTTTCATTTTATATTGTTAAAGAAAATCAGCTTTAACGTTCTGTAGAGCATTACATGGCCAGGTGGGTTAAAACATTCGACTCGTAGTCTGAGGGTCACTGGTTCGCATCCGCGTCGCGCCAAATATGCTCCACCCTTTTAGCCTTGGGGCGTAATGGTGAATTCCACTATTCTTTGGTAAAAGAGTAGCCCAAGAGTTTGCGGTGGGTGGTGATGACTAGCTGCCTTCGTTCTAGTCTTTACTGGGAAATTAGGGACGGCTAGCACAGATAGCCCTCGAGAAGCTTTGTGCGAAATTTTAAAAGAAACAATATATTGTTCATAATTATTGAATAAAAATAGATTGAGTGTTTCGTAATCCACAAGATGTAGATTATTTTCTCTGCTTTATATAGTACAATTGTTTTGCATTAGAAAAATCAATTAATGGGTTCCATGGTGTAATGGTTAGCACTCTGGACTTTGAATCCAGCGATCCGAGTTCAAATCTCGGTGGAACCTACAGTTGTTTTACATATGTCTTTAATATCCAAATTTTGGTATGTTTTATTTTTCTTCTCCAAGCAATAATACTTTAGGCAAAGATTTAGGAGAATAAACTCAAATCCGGTATTTAAAATTACAAATGGTGAAAACCCATTATAGAAAAGCATGAAAGATACCGACCACTCTTACCTAGGATTGTAATTGCTTTCGCTTTGTATGTTTCTCGTGTTTCCTACAAGCATTTTAAGTAGGGTTTTTCAAACGTTTTACAATATATCTACGAAGAATCTTGTGAATACGATATTTATACAGTTCATAAGTACGAAAAGATATTTTTCATTTTATTTTGGTGTGTTTTTCATTTCTGTAAACGCCATTAAAGTGAATAGAGCCAAATTTGAGAGGAGAAATATGTTAAGCAGCAAAAGGTTTTTAACACTTCACGTAATTTTCAAGACACGTTTACGCAACACAATCATTTAATTCTACTAAACTCATCTTTACCGCCAGCTGGTAAAAGATCCGAAGTGGTAAAAAGAAATACAGAAGTGAAAATATTCGAATATACTTAGAAATCTCGTGAAGAAGTCCATTTTAAATTCGTATATCAACTGATAATACATATAGCAAGACCAGTGCTATAATGAACTATTCTTCTTGTCAGTAATGTAATGGAAGATTACAGATTAAAAAAGATTACTTACGTGAGTCTCTACTGTTACTTGGGAAGTGACACAGAGGAATAAATCATCGTACATTTAATGCCGATATCATTAATAAAAGTGTCGTTTAATGGTTTTTACACATTTACTTCTCTTCAAGTTTATAGATGGCTAATCCGGAACGTGTTAAATGACGTAAAAATTACGTGGATTGTTGTGAATGCAGGACAGTTGATGTTTGTTTGCGTGTATTTTTTCAATAAATTCAAGTTACATTTACAGAAACTTATTTTATTATTGGTTTCATTTCGCTAATAACAGTTCAATATCCCCATTTGTTTACGAAACATAAATGATTGAATCTAAATGTATTGAGAAAATCACGTAAACGTTGAAGAGTTATTTTTTGTGATACCTAAAAACAAAGAATTCTTAAATGCTAAACTAGACATAAAATAATCTGCTTTAGTCGGCTGACCGTTCTTCTAAGGAGATAAACGGGAATAAAAAGGAAGTGTGAAATATCAGAGTTGGAGACTTGGGTTTTGTTAACTAGTCAAATACGAGAGGAAAGTGTTTAACAAAGGATATATACTCTTTAGAATACGTAGAATATAATGTTATCTGCAATGTAGAATCTGGGAGACCCTTTGAAAAACTTATCATTGAATATTTGCAGGATATAGACAAAGCAGACGTGCAGTAAATGACAAAGAGAATTGTGATATACGAAAGACGTATTGCCCAGTTACGTGTAAAGTACTCAGTAGAGACATCAGTTTCTTAGATCGTAAAATGAAAGAATCTGTTGTATATAGAAATATAAACCAACAAAAACTGATATAATGGACGTTCTCTCTTTTCTCTTTATATAATTTATGTTAGATAATAACATAAGTGGTATTTACTCTTGTTTCTCTAATTTTATTGAACTTTCCAGCAGTGGCGTAGGCTTAAGAAATAATTGCAAATTATGAAAGTGAAGTCAGGAAACAACCTACGTGTTTCGAGATGGAATGTTGCACGTATGCAGATGTTGTTCATTTGATTGTTCGCTATGAAGCACAAAGCAACAAAATTGCCCACGACGGGTATGTAAAACGGAATCTAGAGTTTTAAGATTTCGGAGATTTGCAATCAGGAGGCAGATGTGGTTAATGCGAAAGAAATATTCGTTTTCATATGTTTCATTTTATATTGTTAAAGAAAATCAGCTTTAACGTTTTGTAAAGCATAACATGGCCAGGTGGGTTAAAACATTCGACTCGTAGTCTGAGGGTCGCGGGTTCGCATCCGCGTCGCGCCAAATATGCTCCACCCTCCTAGCCTTGGGGGCGTAATAGTGAATTCCACTATTCGTTCGTAAAAGAGTAGCCCAAGAGTTGGCGGTGTTTGGTGATGACTAGCTGCCTTCTCTCTAGTCTTTACTGGAAATTAGGGACGGCTAGCACAGATAGCCCTCGAGTAGCTTTGTGCGAAATTCCAAAAGAAACAATATATTGTTCATAATTATTGAATAACAATAGACTGACTGTTTCGTAATCCACAAGATGTAGATTATTTTCTCTGCTTTATATAGTACAATTGTTTTGCATTAGAATAAACAATAAATGGGTTCCATGGTGTAATGGTTAGCACTCTGGACTTTGAATCCAGCGATCCGAGTTCAAATCTCGGTGGAACCTACAGTTGTTTTACATATGTCTTTAATATCCAAATTTTGGTATGTTTTATTTTTCTTCTCCAAGCAATAATACTTTAGGAAGAGATTTAGGAGAATTAACTCAAATCCGGTATTTAAAATTACAAATGGTGAAAACCCATTATAGAAAAGCATGAAAGATACCGACCACTCTTACCTAGGATTGTAATTGCTTTCGCTTTGTATGTTTCTCGTGTTTCCTACAAGCATTTTAAGTTGGGTTTTTCAAACGTTTTACAATATATCTACGAAGAATCTTGTGAATACGATATTTATACAGTTCATAAGTACGAAAAGATATTTTTCATTTTATTTTGGTGTGTTTTTCATTTCTGTAAACGCCATTAAAGTGAATAGAGCCAAATTTGAGAGGAGAAATATGTTAAGCAGCAAAAGGTTTTTAACACTTCACGTAATTTTCAAGACACGTTTACGCAACACAATCATTTAATTCTACTAAACTCATCTTTACCGCCAGCTGGTAAAAGATCCGAAGTGGTAAAAAGAAATACAGAAGTGAAAATATTCGAATATACTTAGAAATCTCGTGAAGAAGTCCATTTTAAATTCGTATATCAACTGATAATACATATAGCAAGACCAGTGCTATAATGAACTATTCTTCTTGTCAGTAATGTAATGGAAGATTACAGATTAAAAAAGATTACTTACGTGAGTCTCTACTGTTACTTGGGAAGTGACACAGAGGAATAAATCATCGTACATTTAATGCCGATATCATTAATAAAAGTGTCGTTTAATGGTTTTTACACATTTACTTCTCTTCAAGTTTATAGATGGCTAATCCGGAACGTGTTAAATGACGTAAAAATTACGTGGATTGTTGTGAATGCAGGACAGTTGATGTTTGTTTGTGTGTATTTTTTCAATAAATTCAAGTTACATTTACAGAAACTTATTTTATTATTGGTTTCATTTCGCTAATAACAGTTCAATATCCCCATTTGTTTACGAAACATAAATGATTGAATCTAAATGTATTGAGAAAATCACGTAAACGTTGAAGAGTTATTTTTGTGATACCTAAAAACAAAGAATTCTTAAATGCTAAACTAGACATAAAATAATCTGCTTTAGTCGGCTGACCGTTCTTCTAAGGAGATAAACGGGAATAAAAAGGAAGTGTGAAATGTCAGAGTTGGAGACTTGGGTTTTGTTAACTAGTCAAATACGAGAGGAAAGTGTTTAACAAAGGATATATACTCTTTAGAATACGTAGAATATAATGTTATCTGCAATGTAGAATCTGGGAGACCCTTTGAAAAACTTATCATTGAATATTTGCAGGATATAGACAAAGCAGACGTGCAGTAAATGACAAAGAGAATTGTGATATACGAAAGACGTATTGCCCAGTTACGTGTAAAGTACTCAGTAGAGACATCAGTTTCTTAGATCGTAAAATGAAAGAATCTGTTGTATATAGAAATATAAACCAACAAAAACTGATATAATGGACGTTCTCTCTTTTCTCTTTATATAATTTATGTTAGATAATAACATAAGTGGTATTTACTCTTGTTTCTCTAATTTTATTGAACTTTCCAGCAGTGGCGTAGGCTTAAGAAATAATTGCAAATTATGAAAGTGAAGTCAGGAAACAACCTACGTGTTTCGAGATGGAATGTTGCACGTATGCAGATGTTGTTCATTTGATTGTTCGCTATGAAGCACAAAGCAACAAAATTGCCCACGACGGGTATGTAAAACGGAATCTAGAGTTTTAAGATTTCGGAGATTTGCAATCAGGAGGCAGATGTGGTTAATGCGAAAGAAATATTCGTTTTTCATATGTTTCATTTTATATTGTTAAAGAAAATCAGCTTTAACGTTCTGTAGAGCATTACATGGCCAGGTGGGTTAAAACATTCGACTCGTAGTCTGAGGGTCGCGGGTTCGCATCCGCGTCGCGCCAAATATGCTCCACCCTTTTAGCCTTGGGGGCGTAATGGTGAATTCCACTATTCTTTGGTAAAAGAGTAGCCCAAGAGTTTGCGGTGGGTGGTGATGACTAGCTGCCTTCTTTCTAGTCTTTTACTGGGAAATTAGGGACGGCTAGCACAGATAGCCCTCGAGAAGCTTTGTGCGAAATTCTAAAAGAAACAATATATTGTTCATAATTATTGAATAAAAATAGATTGACTGTTTCGTAATCCACAAGATGTAGATTATTTTCCCCCTGCCTATATAGTACAATTGTTTTGCATTAGAAAAATCAATTAATGGGTTCCATGGTGTAATGGTTAGCACTCTGGACTTTGAATCCAGCGATCCGAGTTCAAATCTCGGTGGAACCTACAGTTGTTTTACATATGTCTTTAATATCCAAATTTTGGTATGTTTTATTTTTCTTCTCCAAGCAATAATACTTTAGGCAAAGATTTAGGAGAATAAACTCAAATCCGGTATTTAAAATTACAAATGGTGAAAACCCATTATAGAAAAGCATGAAAGATACCGACCAGTCTTACCTAGGATTGTAATTGCTTTCGCTTTGTATGTTTTCGTGTTTCCTACAAGCATTTTAAGTAGGGTTTTTCAAACGTTTTACAATATATCTACGAAGAATCTTGTAAATACGATATTTATACAGTTCATAAGTACGAAAAGATATTTTTCATTTTATTTTGGTGTGTTTTTCATTTCTGTAAACGCCATTAAAGTGAATAGAGCCAAATTTGAGAGGAGAAATATGTTAAGCAGCAAAAGGTTTTTAACACTTCACGTAATTTTCAAGACACGTTTACGCAACACAATCATTTAATTCTACTAAACTCATCTTTACCGCCAGCTGGTAAAAGATCCGAAGTGGTAAAAAGAAATACAGAAGTGAAAATATTCGAATATACTTAGAAATCTCGTGAAGAAGTCCATTTTAAATTCGTATATCAACTGATAATACATATAGCAAGACCAGTGCTATAATGAACTATTCTTCTTGTCAGTAATGTAATGGAAGATTACAGATTAAAAAAGATTACTTACGTGAGTCTCTACTGTTACTTGGGAACTGACACAGAGGAATAAATCATCGTACATTTAATGCCGATATCATTAATAAAAGTGTCGTTTAATGGTTTTTACACATTTACTTCTCTTCAAGTTTATAGATGGCTAATCCGAACGTGTTAAATGACGTAAAATTACGTGGATTGTTGTGAATGCAGGACAGTTGATGTTTGTTTGTGTGTATTTTTCAATAAATTCAAGTTACATTTACAGAAACTTATTTTATTATTGGTTTCATTTCGCTAATAACAGTTCAATATCCCCATTTGTTTACGAAACATAAATGATTGAATCTAAATGTATTGAGAAAATCACGTAAACGTTGAAGAGTTATTTTTGTGATACCTAAAACAAAGAATTCTTAAATGCTAAACTAGACATAAAATAATCTGCTTTAGTCGGCTGACCGTTCTTCTAAGGAGATAAACGGGAATAAAAAGGAAGTGTGAAATGTCAGAGTTGGAGACTTGGGTTTTGTTAACTAGTCAAATACGAGAGGAAAGTGTTTAACAAAGGATATATACTCTTTAGAATACGTAGAATATAATGTTATCTGCAATGTAGAATCTGGGAGACCCTTTGAAAAACTTATCATTGAATATTTGCAGGATATAGACAAAGCAGACGTGCAGTAAATGACAAAGAGAATTGTGATATACGAAAGACGTATTGCCCAGTTACGTGTAAAGTACTCAGTAGAGACATCAGTTTCTTAGATCGTAAAATGAAAGAATCTGTTGTATATAGAAATATAAACCAACAAAAACTGATATAATGGACGTTCTCTCTTTTCTCTTTATATAATTTATGTTACATAATAACATAAGTGGTATTTACTCTTGTTTCTCTAATTTTATTGAACTTTCCAGCAGTGGCGTAGGCTTAAGAAATAATTGCAAATTATGAAAGTGAAGTCAGGAAACAACCTACGTGTTTCGAGATGGAATGTTGCACGTATGCAGATGTTGTTCATTTGATTGTTCGCTATGAAGCACAAAGCAACAAAATTGCCCACGACGGGTATGTAAAACGGAATCTAGAGTTTTAAGATTTCGGAGATTTGCAATCAGGAAGCAGATGTGGTTAATGCGAAAGAAATATTCGTTTTTCATATGTTTCATTTTATATTGTTAAAGAAAATCAGCTTTAACGTTCTGTAGAGCATTACATGGCCAGGTGGGTTAAAACATTCGACTCGTAGTCTGAGGGTCGCGGGTTCGCATCCGCGTCGCGCCAAATATGCTCCACCCTTTTAGCCTTGGGGGCGTAATGGTGAATTCCACTATTCTTTGGTAAAAGAGTAGCCCAAGAGTTTGCGGTGGGTGGTGATGATTAGCTGCCTTCTTTCTAGTCTTTTACTGGGAAATTAGGGACGGCTAGCACAGATAGCCCTCGAGAAGCTTTGTGCGAAATTCTAAAAGAAACAATATATTGTTCATAATTATTGAATAAAAATAGATTGACTGTTTCGTAATCCACAAGATGTAGATTATTTTCCTCCTACAGGCCTATATAGTACAATTGTTTTGCATTAGAAAAATCAATTAATGGGTTCCATGGTGTAATGGTTAGCACTCTGGACTTTGAATCCAGCGATCCGAGTTCAAATCTCGGTGGAACCTACAGTTGTTTTACATCTGTCTTTAATATCCAAATTTTGGTATGTTTTATTTTTCTTCTCCAAGCAATAATACTTTAGGCAAAGATTTAGGAGAATAAACTCAAATCCGGTATTTAAAATTACAAATGGTGAAAACCCATTATAGAAAAGCATGAAAGATACCGACCACTCTTACCTAGGATTGTAATTGCTTTCGCTTTGTATGTTTCTCGTGTTTCCTACAAGCATTTTAAATAGGATTTTTCAAACGTTTTACAGTATATGTTACGAAGAATCTCGTTAAAACGATATTTATACAGTTCGTAAGTACGAAAAGATATTTTTCATTTTATTTTGGTGTGTTTTTCATTTCTGTAAACGCCATTAAAGTGAATAGAGCCAAATTTGAGAGGAGAAATATGTTAAGCAGCAAAAGGTTTTTAACACTTCACGTAATTTTCGAGACACGTTTACACAACACAATTATTTAATTCTACTAAACTCATCTTTACCGCCAGCTGGTAAAAGATCCGAAGTGGTAAAAGAAATACAGAAGTGAAAATATTCGAATATACTTAGAAATCTCGTGAAGAAGTCCATTTTAAATTCGTATATCAACTGATAATACATATAGCAAGACCAGTGCTATAATGAACTATTCTTCTTGTCAGTAATGTAATGGAAGATTACAGATTAAAAAAGATTACTTACGTGAGTCTCTACTGTTAATGTGGAACTGAGACAGAGAAATAAATCATCGTCCATTTAATGCCGATATCATTAATAAAAGTGTCGTTTAATGGTTTTTACACATTTACTTCTCTTCAAGTTTATAGATGGCTAATCCGGAACGTGTTAAATGACGTAAAAATTACGTGGATTGTTGTGAATGCAGGACAGTTGATGTTTGTTTGTGTGTATTTTTTCAATAAATTCAAGTTACATTTACAGAAACTTATTTTATTATTGGTTTCATTTCGCTAATAACAGATCAATATCCCCATTTGTTTACGAAACATAAATGATTGAATCTAAATGTATTGAGAAAATCACGTAAACGTTGAAGAGTTATTTTTTGTGATACCTAAAAACAAAGAATTCTTAAATGCTAAACTAGACATAAAATAATCTGCTTTAGTCGGCTGACCGTTCTTCTAAGGAGATAAACGGGAATAAAAAGGAAGTGTGAAATGTCAGAGTTGGAGACTTGGGTTTTGTTAACTAGTCAAATACGAGAGGAAAGTGTTTAACAAAGGATATATACTCTTTAGAATACGTAGAATATAATGTTATCTGCAATGTAGAATCTGGGAGACCCTTTGAAAAACTTATCATTGAATATTTGCAGGATATAGACAAAGCAGACGTGCAGTAAATGACAAAGAGAATTGTGATATACGAAAGACGTATTGCCCAGTTACGTGTAAAGTACTCAGTAGAGACATCAGTTTCTTAGATCGTAAAATGAAAGAATCTGTTGTATATAGAAATATAAACCAACAAAAACTGATATAATGGACGTTCTCTCTTTTCTCTTTATATAATTTATGTTAGATAATAACATAAGTGGTATTTACTCTTGTTTCTCTAATTTTATTGAACTTTCCAGCAGTGGCGTAGGCTTAAGAAATAATTGCAAATTATGAAAGTGAAGTCAGGAAACAACCTACGTGTTTCGAGATGGAATGTTGCACGTATGCAGATGTTGTTCATTTGATTGTTCGCTATGAAGCACAAAGCAACAAAATTGCCCACGACGGGTATGTAAAACGGAATCTAGAGTTTTAAGATTTCGGAGATTTGCAATCAGGAGGCAGATGTGGTTAATGCGAAAGAAATATTCGTTTTCATATGTTTCATTTTATATTGTTAAAGAAAATCAGCTTTAACGTTCTGTAGAGCATTACATGGCCAGGTGGGTTAAAACATTCGACTCGTAGTCTGAGGGTCGCGGGTTCGCATCCGCGTCGCGCCAAATATGCTCCACCCTTTAGCCTTGGGGGCGTAATGGTGAATTCCACTATTCTTTGGTAAAAGAGTAGCCCAAGAGTTTGCGGTGGGTGGTGATGACTAGCTGCCTTCTTTCTAGTCTTTACTGGGAAATTAGGGACGGCTAGCACAGATAGCCCTCGAGAAGCTTTGTGCGAAATTCTAAAAGAAACAATATATTGTTCATAATTATTGAATAAAAATAGATTGACTGTTTCGTAATCCACAAGATGTAGATTATTTTCTCTGCTTTATATAGTACAATTGTTTTGCATTAGAAAAACAATTAATGGGTTCCATGGTGTAATGGTTAGCACTCTGGACTTTGAATCCAGCGATCCGAGTTCAAATCTCGGTGGAACCTACAGTTGTTTTACATATGTCTTCAATATCCAAATTTTGGTATGTTTTATTTTTCTTCTCCAAGCAATAATACTTTAGGAAAAGATTTAGGAGAATAAAGTCAAATCCGGTTTTTAAAATTACAAATGGTGAAAACCCATTATAGAAAAGCATGAAAGATACCGACCAGTCTTACCTAGGATTGTAATTGCTTTCGCTTTGTATGTTTCTCGTGTTTCCTACAAGCATTTTAAGTAGGGTTTTTCAAACGTTTTACAATATATCTACGAAGAATCTTGTGAATACGATATTTATACAGTTCATAAGTACGAAAAGATATTTTTCATTTTATTTTGGTGTGTTTTTCATTTCTGTAAACGCCATTAAAGTGAATAGAGCCAAATTTGAGAGGAGAAATATGTTAAGCAGCAAAAGGTTTTTTAACACTTCACGTAATTTTCAAGACACGTTTACGCAACACAATCATTTAATTCTACTAAACTCATCTTTACCGCCAGCTGGTAAAAGATCCGAAGTGGTAAAAAGAAATACAGAAGTGAAAATATTCGAATATACTTAGAAATCTCGTGAAGAAGTCCATTTTAAATTCGTATATCAACTGATAATACATATAGCAAGACCAGTGCTATAATGAACTATTCTTCTTGTCAGTAATGTAATGGAAGATTACAGATTAAAAAAGATTACTTACGTGAGTCTCTACTGTTAATGTGGAACTGAGACAGAGAAATAAATCATCGTCCATTTAATGCCGATATCATTAATAAAAGTGTCGTTTAATGGTTTTTACACATTTACTTCTCTTCAAGTTTATAGATGGCTAATCCGGAACGTGTTAAATGACGTAAAATTACGTGGATTGTTGTGAATGCAGGACAGTTGATGTTTGTTTGTGTGTATTTTTCAATAAATTCAAGTTACATTTACAGAAACGTATTTTATTATTGGTTTCATTTCGCTAATAACAGATCAATATCCCCATTTGTTTACGAAACACAAATGATTGAATCTAAATGTATTGAGAAAATCACGTCAACGTTGAAGAGTTATTTTTTGTGATACCTAAAAACAAAGAATTCTTAAATGCTAAACTAGACATAAAATAATCTGCTTTAGTCGGCTGACCGTTCTTCTAAGGAGATAAACGGGAATAAAAAAGGAAGTGTGAAATGTCAGAGTTGGAGACTTGGGTTTTGTTAACTAGTCAAATACGAGAGGAAAGTGTTTAACAAAGGATATATACTCTTTAGAATACGTAGAATATAATGTTATCTGCAATGTAGAATCTGGGAGACCCTTTGAAAAACTTATCATTGAATATTTGCAGGATATAGACAAAGCAGACGTGCAGTAAATGACAAAGAGAATTGTGATATACGAAAGACGTATTGCCCAGTTACGTGTAAAGTACTCAGTAGAGACATCAGTTTCTTAGATCGTAAAATGAAAGAATCTGTTGTATATAGAAATATAAACCAACAAAAACTGATATAATGGACGTTCTCTCTTTTCTCTTTATATAATTTATGTTAGATAATAACATAAGTGGTATTTACTCTTGTTTCTCTAATTTTATTGAACTTTCCAGCAGTGGCGTAGGCTTAAGAAATAATTGCAAATTATGAAAGTGAAGTCAGGAAACAACCTACGTGTTTCGAGATGGAATGTTGCACGTATGCAGATGTTGTTCATTTGATTGTTCGCTATGAAGCACAAAGCAACAAAATTGCCCACGACGGGTATGTAAAACGGAATCTAGTTTTAAGATTTCGGAGATTTGCAATCAGGAGGCAGATGTGGTTAATGCGAAAGAAATATTCGTTTTTTCATATGTTTCATTTTATATTGTTAAAGAAAATCAGCTTTAACGTTCTGTAGAGCATTACATGGCCAGGTGGGTTAAAACATTCGACTCGTAGTCTGAGGGTCGCGGGTTCGCATCCGCGTCGCGCCAAATATGCTCCACCCTTTTAGCCTTGGGGGCGTAATGGTGAATTCCACTATTCTTTGGTAAAAGAGTAGCCCAAGAGTTTGCGGTGGGTGGTGATGACTAGCTGCCTTCTTTCTAGTCTTTTACTGGGAAATTAGGGACGGCTAGCACAGATAGCCCTCGAGAAGTTTTTGCGAAATTCCAAAAGAAACAATATATTGTTCATAATTATTGAATAACAATAGACTCACTGTTTGGTAATCCACAAGATGTATATTATTTTTTCTCTGCTTTATATAGTACAATTGTTTTGCATTAGATTAGACAATAAATGGGTTCCATGGTGTAATGGTTAGCACTCTGGACTTTGAATCCAGCGATCCGAGTTCAAATCTCGGTGGAACCTACAGTTATTTAACGTATGTCTTCAATATCCAAATTTTGGTATGTTTTATTTTTCTTCTCAAGCAATAATACTTTAGGAAGAGATTTAGGAGAATTAACTCAAATCCGGTATTTAAAATTACAAATGGTGAAAACCCATTATAGAAAAGCATGAAAGATACCGACCAGTCTTACCTAGGATTGTAATTGCTTTCGCTTTGTATGTTTCTCGTGTTTCCTACAAGCATTTTAAATAGGATTTTTCAAACGTTTTACAGTATATGTTACGAAGAATCTCGTTAAAACGATATTTATACAGTTCGTAAGTACGAAAAGATATTTTTCATTTTATTTTGGTGTGTTTTTCATTTCTGTAAACGCCATTAAAGTGAATAGAGCCAAATTTGAGAGGAGAAATATGTTAAGCAGCAAAAGGTTTTAACACTTCACGTAATTTCAAGACACGTTTACACAACACAATCATTTAATTCTACTAAACTCATCTTTACCGCCAGCTGGTAAAAGATCCGAAGTGGTAAAAAAGAAATACACAAGTGAAAATATTCGAATATACTTAGAAATCTCGTGAAGAAGTCCATTTTAAATTCGTATATCAACTGATAATACATATAGCAAGACCAGTGCTATAATGAACTATTCTTCTTGTCAGTAATGTAATGGAAGATTACAGATTAAAAAAGATTACTTACGTGAGTCTCTACTGTTACTGTGGAACTGACACAGAGAAATAAATCATCGTCCATTTAATGCCGATATCATTAATAAAAGTGTCGTTTAATGGTTTTACACATTTACTTCTCTTCAAGTTTATAGATGGCTAATCCGGAACGTGTTAAATGACGTAAAATTACGTGGATTGTCGTGAATGCAGGACAGTTGATGTTTGTTTGTGTGTATTTTTCAATAAATTCAAGTTACATTTACAGAAACGTATTTTATTATTGGTTTCATTTCGCTAATAACAGATCAATATCCCCATTTGTTTACGAAACACAAATGATTGAATCTAAATGTATTGAGAAAATCACGTAAACGTTGAAGAGTTATTTTTGTGATACCTAAAAAACAAAGAATTCTTAAATGCTAAACTAGACATAAAATAATCTGCTTTAGTCGGCTGACCGTTCTTCTAAGGAGATAAACGGGAATAAAAGGAAGTGTGAAATGTCAGAGTTGGAGACTTGGGTTTTGTTAACTAGTCAAATACGAGAGGAAAGTGTTTAACAAAGGATATATACTCTTTAGAATACGTAGAATATAATGTTATCTGCAATGTAGAATCTGGGAGACCCTTTGAAAAACTTATCATTGAATATTTGCAGGATATAGACAAAGCAGACGTGCAGTAAATGACAAAGAGAATTGTGATATACGAAAGACGTATTGCCCAGTTACGTGTAAAGTACTCAGTAGAGACATCAGTTTCTTAGATCGTAAAATGAAAGAATCTGTTGTATATAGAAATATAAACCAACAAAAACTGATATAATGGACGTTCTCTCTTTTCTCTTTATATAATTTATGTTAGATAATAACATAAGTGGTATTTACTCTTGTTTCTCTAATTTTATTGAACCTTCCAGCAGTGGCGTAGGCTTAAGAAATAATTGCAAATTATGAAAGTGAAGTCAGGAAACAACCTACGTGTTTCGAGATGGAATGTTGCACGTATGCAGATGTTGTTCATTTGATTGTTCGCTATGAAGCACAAAGCAACAAAATTGCCCACGACGGGTATGTAAAACGGAATCTAGAGTTTTAAGATTTCGGAGATTTGCAATCAGGAGGCAGATGTGGTTAATGCGAAAGAAATATTCGTTTTTCATATGTTTCATTTTATATTGTTAAAGAAAATCAGCTTTAACGTTCTGTAGAGCATTACATGGCCAGGTGGGTTAAAACATTCGACTCGTAGTCTGAGGGTCGCGGGTTCGCATCCGCGTCGCGCCAAATATGCTCCACCCTTTTTAGCCTTGGGGGCGTAATGGTGAATTCCACTATTCTTTGGTAAAAGAGTAGCCCAAGAGTTTGCGGTGGGTGGTGATGACTAGCTGCCTTCTTTCTAGTCTTTTACTGGGAAATTAGGGACGGCTAGCACAGATAGCCCTCGAGAAGCTTTGTGCGAAATTCTAAAAGAAACAATATATTGTTCATAATTATTGAATAAAAATAGATTGACTGTTTCGTAATCCACAAGATGTAGATTATTTTCCTCCCGGCCTATATAGTACAATTGTTTTGCATTAGAAAAAGCAATTAATGGGTTCCATGGTGTAATGGTTAGCACTCTGGACTTTGAATCCAGCGATCCGAGTTCAAATCTCGGTGGAACCTACAGTTATTTAACGTATGTCTTCAATATCCAAATTTTGGTATGTTTTATTTTTCTTCTCCAAGCAATAATACTTTAGGCAAAGATTTAGGAGAATAAACTCAAATCCGGTATTTAAAATTACAAATGGTGAAAACCCATTATAGAAAAGCATGAAAGATACCGACCAGTCTTACCTAGGATTGTAATTGCTTACGCTTTGTATGTTTCTCGTGTTTCCTACAAGCATTTTAAATAGGATTTTTCAAACGTTTTCCAGTATATGTTACGAAGAATCTCGTGAACACGATATTTATACAGTTCGTAAGTACGAAAAGATATTTTTCATTTTATTTTGGTGTGTTTTTCATTTCTGTAAACGCCATTAAAGTGAATAGAGCCAAATTTGAGAGGAGAAATATGTTAAGCAGCAAAGGTTTTAACACTTAACGTAATTTTCAAGACACGTTTACACAACACAATCATTTAATTCTACTAAACTCATCTTTACCGCCAGCTGGTAAAAGATCCGAAGTGGTAAAAGAAATACACAAGTGAAAATATTCGAATATACTTAGAAATCTCGTGAAGAAGTCCATTTTAAATTCGTATATCAACTGATAATACATATAGCAAGACCAGTGCTATAATGAACTATTCTTCTTGTCAGTAATGTAATGGAAGATTACAGATTAAAAAAGATTTCTTACGTGAGTCTCTACTGTTACTGTGGAACTGACACAGAGAAATAAATCATCGTCCATTTAATGCCGATATCATTAATAAAAGTGTCGTTTAATGGTTTTTACACATTTACTTCTCTTCAAGTTTATAGATGGCTAATCCGGAACGTGTTAAATGACGTAAAATTACGTGGATTGTTGTGAATGCAGGACAGTTGATGTTTGTTTGTGTGTAATTTTTCAATAAATTCAAGTTACATTTACAGAAACTTATTTTATTATTGGTTTCATTTCGCTAATAACAGATCAATATCCCCATTTGTTTACGAAACACAAATGATTGAATCTAAATGTATTGAGAAAATCACGTAAACGTTGAAGAGTTATTTTTTGTGATACCTAAAAAACAAAGAATTCTTAAATGCTAAACTAGACATAAAATAATCTGCTTTAGTCGGCTGACCGTTCTTCTAAGGAGATAAACGGGAATAAAAAGGAAGTGTGAAATGTCAGAGTTGGAGACTTGGGTTTTGTTAACTAGTCAAATACGAGAGGAAAGTGTTTAACAAAGGATATATACTCTTTAGAATACGTAGAATATAATGTTATCTGCAATGTAGAATCTGGGAAACCTTTTGAAAAACTTATCATTGAATATTTGCAGGATATAGACAAAGCAGACGTGCAGTAAATGACAAAGAGAATTGTGATATACGAAAGACGTATTGCCCAGTTACGTGTAAAGTACTCAGTAGAGACATCAGTTTCTTAGATCGTAAAATGAAAGAATCTGTTGTATATAGAAATATAAACCAACAAAACTGATATAATGGACGTTCTCTTTTCTCTTATATAATTTATGTTAGATAATAACATAAGTGGTATTTACTCTTGTTTCTCTAATTTTATTGAACCTTCCAGCAGTGGCGTAGGCTTAAGAAATAATTGCAAATTATGAAGTGAAGTCAGGAAACAACCTATGTGTTTCGAGATGGAATGTTGCACGTATGCAGATGTTGTTCATTTGATTGTTCGCTATGAAGCACAAAGCAACAAAATTGCCCACGACGGGTAATGTAAAACGGAATCTAGAGTTTTAAGATTTCGGAGATTTCAGGAGGCAGATGTGGTTAATGCGAAAGAAATATTCGTTTTCATATGTTTCATTTTATATTGTTAAAAAAATCAGCTTTAACGTTCTGTAGAAACATTACATGGCCAGTGGGTTAAAACATTCTGACTCTGTAGTCTGAGGGTCGCGGGTTCGCATCCGCGTCGCGCCAAATATGCTCCACCCTTCTAGCCTTGGGGCGTAATGGTGAATTCCACTATTCTTTGTAAAAGAGTAGCCCAAGAGTTTGCGGTGGGTGGTGACAGACTAGCTGCCTTCTTTCTAGTCTTTTACTGGGAAAATTAGGGACGGCTAGGCACAGATAGCCCTCGAGAAGCTTTGTATGAAATTCTAAAAGAAACGTTATAATTTATTGGTGAAAGGCCCCGGTTCGATCCCAGTACCTCCCATGTTGTTTTGTACCAGGTATTAAAAGTAAAATATCGCTCTCCGGTTATACAGCCGTAAGTTTACGGATTTACAACATTAATATCAGGGGTTCGATTCTTCTCGGTGGGCTCTCACGTACTCCCTGTGGTTTTGCTATAAAAAACACATAATAATTTCATTGTTATCAATGTAATTATTAACCGTTTTGATTATAATTTTAATTTCAGCTATAATATTAATAGCAGAAAATAGAGGCTATGTTGACGTTATTGTTAAAACTACAGTAATTGTCTTACCTGTTGTTCATGTCAAAACGATCCTCACACTGCCCATTATTCACAGCAGACGATAAACCCACGGAAATTGAGCGTATCATTACTTTAATCAATATAGATTTTATTTGTATTTTTAAATCATTACAGCTGACACTGTTTAGTATTTAGTTCAATGACATTGGTTAAAATTACAAGATGAAATCTACAAAGTTACCTGTTCTTCATAAACTTTTCTTCATGTAATACAATTACATGTTCATAACTTTGAATAAAAAGTTTAATTTCCATCGTACAAGGACATAGAGCCTTGAGATTTAATCTGCATCATAATTTTAAACTTAAGTTACTCTAATCAAATTAATTATTAGAAGATTTGAATTCATACGTTCTTTATGAACCTACCAGTGTACATAAACAGTGCCATACAGACATGCAATGGCTAAGAACTATAAGCTTGTTAGACTGACTCAGTATATATATATATTACTTATCTTCATCTTTTCTAATGTGTTATAATTTAGTTACTAAAGTGGTTTTGCAAATATAACTATTAGATACCTCAGTTTAATCACTTAAGTTAAATTTGGTAAATTATTTCATTCATTAAAAAAACAACTCTAATGATATCATGAAATTCAGTTGTACAGATTTTTTTAAGGTTTTCGTAACTGATCACACTTTGGCTAGGAGTTATTATAATTAAAAGAGGTAACTTGTGGGAACAGATCTGTGTGACAAAATTTATTAATTCAAAATTAAGGTACTACACTTGTCGAGAGATGGCGCTTGTTGCAAAAAAGATATTCAAACTCCGTTCGCACGCATTATAGCTAAGCATACGCAACTGTTGAGTAGTAAGTGAGAAACTGTTGTTTTTTGCAATTTTGTGCAAAGCTACGGGGACTATCTGCGCTAGCTAACCTTCTAATTTAGAGTGTAAGACTATAGGAAAGGCAGCTAATCATCACCACTCACTGCCAACTCTTGGGCTACTATTTTACCAACGAATAGCAGGATTGACCGTCATATTTTTACGTCCGCACTGCTGAAAGTGCGG
>NC_134825.1:169423448-169483256 GCF_004210375.1 Tachypleus tridentatus
AATTACAATCCTAGGTAAGACTGGTCGGTATCTTTCATGCTTTTCTATAATGGGTTTTCACCATTTGTAATTTTAAATACCGGATTTGAGTTTATTTTTCACAAATATTTCCTAAGTATTATTGCTTGGAGAAAGAAAAAATAAACATACCAAATTTGGATATTGAAGACATACGTAAAAATAACTGGCATTCCACCGAATTTGAACTCGGATCGCTGGATTCAGAGTCCAGAGTGCTAACCATTACACCATGGAACCCATTGATTGTTTTTATCTAATGCAAATCAATTGTACTATATAAAACAGAAGCTTAATCTACATCTTGTGGATTACAGAAAGATCAATCTATTGTTTATTCGTAAGTATGAACAATATATTGTTTCTTTTCAATTTCGCACAAAGCTACTCGAGGTCTATCTGCGCTAGCCGTCCCTAATTTTCCAGTAAAAGACTAGAGGGAAGGCAGCTAGTCATCACCACCCACCGCCAAGACTTGGTCTACTCTTTTACGAACGAATAGTGTAATTCACTATTATGCCCTCAAGTCTAGGAGGGTGGAGCATATTTGGCGCGACGCGGATGCGAACCAGCGACCCTCAGACTACGAGTCGAATGTTTTAACCAACCTGGCCATGTCATGCTCTACAGAACGTTAAAGCTGATTTTCTTTAACAATATAAAATGAAACATATGAAAAACGAATATTTCTTTCGCATATACA
Source organism: Tachypleus tridentatus (assembly GCF_004210375.1). Classification (NCBI taxonomy): domain Eukaryota; kingdom Metazoa; phylum Arthropoda; class Merostomata; order Xiphosura; family Limulidae; genus Tachypleus; species Tachypleus tridentatus. The sequence continues at coordinate 169,424,170 of NC_134825.1, forward strand.
TCTGCCTCCTGATTGCAAATCTCCGAAATCTTAAAACTAGATTCCGTTTTACATACCCGTCGTGGGCAATTTTGTTGCTTTGTGCTTCATAGCGGACAATCAAATGAACAGCATCTGCATACGTGCAACATTCCATCTCGAAACACATAGGTTGTTTCCTGACTTCACTGTCATAATTTGCAATTATTTCTTAAGCCTACGCCACTGCTGGAAGGTTCAATAAAATTAGAGAAACAAGAGTAAATACCACTTATGTTATTATCAACATAAATTATATAAGAGAAAAGAGAACGTCCATTATATCAGTTTTTGTTGGTTTATATTTCTATATACAACAGATTCTTTCATTTTACGATCTAAAACTGATGTCTCTACTGAGTACTTTACACGTAACTGGGCAATACGTCTTTCGTATCACAATTCTCTTTGTCATTTATTGCACGTCTGCTTTGTCTATATCCTGCAAATATTCAATGATAAGTTTTTCAAAGGTCTCCCAGATTCTACATTGCAGATAACATTATATTCTACGTATTCTAAAATATATATCACTTTGTTAAACACTTTCCTCTCGTATTTGACTAGTTAACAAAACCCAAGTCTCAACTCTGACATTTCACACTTCCTTTTTATTCCCGTTTATCTCCTTAGAAGAACGGTCAGCCGACTAAAGCAGATTATTTTATGTCTAAGCATTTACGAATTCTTTGTTTTTAGGTATCACAAAAATAACTCTTCAACGTTTACGTGATTTTCTCAATACATTTAGATTCAATCATTTGTGTTTCGTAAACAAACGGGGATATTGATCTGTTATTAGCGAAATGAAACCAATAATAAAATACGTTTCTGTAAATGTAACTTGAATTTATTGAAAAATACACACAAACAAACATCAACTGTCCTGTTCACGACAATCCGTAATTTTTACGTCATTTAACACGTTCGGATTGCCATCTATAAACTTGAAGAGAAGTAAATGTGTAAAACCATTAAACGACACTTTTTAATGATATCGGCATTAAATGGACGATGATTTATTTCTCTGTGTCAGTTCCCAAGTAACAGTAGAGACTCACGTAAGTAATTCTTTTAATCTGTAATCTTCCATTACATTACTGACAAGAAGAATAGTTCATTATAGCACTGGTCTTGCTATATGTATTATCAGTTGATATACGAATTTAAAATGGACTTCTTCACGAGCTTTCTAAGTATATTCGTATATTTTCACTTGTGTATTTCTTTTTTACCACTTCGGATCTTTTACCAGCTGGCGGTAAAGATGAGTTTAGTAGAATTAAATGATTGTGTTGTGTAAACGTGTCTTGACAATTACGTTAAGTGTTAAAAACCTTTTGCTGCTTAACATATTTCTCCTCTCAAATTGGCTCTATTCAACTTTAATGGCGTTTACAGAAATGAAACACACCAAATAAAATGAAAAATATCTTTTCGTACTTACGAACTGTATAAATATCGTTTTAACGAGATTCTTCGTAACATATACTGTAAAACGTTTGAAAAATCTATTTAAAATGCTTGGAAACACGAGAAACATACAAAGCGAAAGCAATTACAATCCTAGGTAAGACTGGTCGGTATCTTTCATGCTTTTCTATAATGGGTTTCACCATTTGTAATTTTAAATACCGGTTTGGTTAATTCTCTAAATCTCTTCCTAAAAGTATTATTGCTGGAGAAGAAAAATAAAACATACCAAAATTTGGATATTGAAGACATACGTTAAATAACTGTAGGTTCCACCGAGATTTGAACTCGGATCGCTGGATTCAAGTCCAGGAGTGCTAACCATTACACCATGGAACCCATTATTGTTTTCTAATGCAAAACAATTGTACTATATAAGCAGAGAGAAAATAATCTACATCTTGTGGATTACAGAAACAGTCAATCTATTGTTATTCAATAATTATGAACAATATATTGTTTCTTTTGAAATTTCGCACAAAGCTTCTCGAGGGCTATCTGTGCTAGCCGTCCTAATTTCCAGTAAAGACTAGAAGGCAGCTAGTCATCACCACCCACCGCAAACTCTTGGGCTACTCTTTTACGAACGAATAGTGGAATTCACCATTACGCCCCAAGGCTAGGAGGGTGGAGCATATTTGGCGGCGCGACATGGATGCGAACCCGCGACCCTCAGACTACAGGTCGAATGTTTTAACCCACCTGGCCATGTAATGCTCTACAGAACGTTAAAGCTGATTTTCTTTAACAATATAAAATGAAACATATGAAAAACGAATATTTCTTTCGCATTAACCACATCTGCCTCCTGATTGCAAATCTCCGAAATCTTAAAACTCTAGATTCCGTTTTACATACCCGTCGTGGGCAATTTTGTTGCTTTGTGCTTCATAGCGAACAATCAAATGAACAACATCTGCATACGTGCAACATTCCATCTCGAAACACACGTAGGTTGTTTCCTGACTTCACTTTCATAATTTGCAATTATTTCTAAGCCTACGCCACTGCTGGAAAGTTCAATAAAATTAGAGAAACAAGAGTAAATACCACTTTATGTTATTATCTAACATAAATTATATAGAAGAAAAAGAGAGAACGTCCATTATATCAGTTTTTGTTGGTTTATATTTCTATATACAACAGATTCTTTCATTTTACGATCTAAGAAGCTGATGTCTCTACTGAGTACTTTACACGTAACTGGGCACAATGTCTTTCGTATATCACAATTCTCTTTGTCATTTACTGCACGTCTGCTTTGTCTATATCCTGCAAATATTCAATGATAAGTTTTTTCAAAGGGTCTCCCAGATTCTACATTGCAGATAACATTATATTCTACGTATTCTAAAGAGTATATATCCTTTGTTAAACACTTTCCTCTCGTATTTGACTAGTTAACAAAACCCAAGTCTCCAACTCTGACATTTCACACTTCCTTTTTATTCCCGTTTATCTCCTTAGAAGAACGGTCAGCCGACTAAAGCAGATTATTTTATGTCTAGTTTAGCATTTACGAATTCTTTGTTTTAGGTATCACAAAAAATAACTCTTCAACGTTTACGTGATTTTCTCAATACATTTAGATTCAATCATTTATGTTTCGTAAACAAATGGGGATATTGATCTGTTATTAGCGAAATGAAACCAATAATAAAATAAGTTTCTGTAAATGTAACTTGAATTTATTGAAAAATACACACAAACAAACATCAACTGTCCTGCATTCACAAATAACCACGTAATTTTACGTCATTTAACACGTTCCGGATTAGCCATCTATAAACTTGAAGAGAAGTAAATGTAAAAACCATTAAACGACACTTTTATTAATGATATCGGCATTAAATGGACGATGATTTATTTCTCTGTGTCAGTTCCACAGTAACAGTAGAGACTCACGTAAGTAATCTTTTTTAATCTGTAATCTTCCATTACATTACTGACAAGAAGAATAGTTCATTATAGCACTGGTCTTGCTATATGTATTATCAGTTGATATACGAATTTAAAATGGACTTCTTCACGAGATTTCTAAGTATATTCGAATATTTTCACTTCTGTATTTCTTTTACCACTTCGGATCTTTTACCAGCTGGCGGTAAAGATGAGTTTAGTAAAATTAAATGATTGTGTTGTGTAAACGTGTCTTGAAAATTACGTTAAGTGTTAAAAACCTTTTGCTGCTTAACATATTTCTCCTCTCAAATTTGGCTCTATTCACTTTAATGGCGTTTACAGAAATGAAAAACACACCAAAATAAAATGAAAAATATCTTTTCGTACTTATGAACTGTATAAATATCGTATTCACAAGATTCTTCGTAGATATATTGTAAAACGTTTGAAAAACCCTACTTAAAATGCTTGTAGGAAACACGAGAAACATACAAAGCGAAAGCAATTACAATCCTAGGTAAGACTGGTCGGTATCTTTCATGCTTTTCTATAATGGGTTTTCACCATTTGTAATTTTAAATACCGGATTTGAGTTTATTCTCCTAAATCTTTGCCTAAAGTATTATTGCTTGGAGAAGAAAAATAAAACATACCAAAATTTGGATATTGAAGACATATAAAACAACTGTAGGTTCCACCGAGATTTGAACTCGGATCGCTGGATTCAAAGTCCAGAGTGCTAACCATTACACCATGGAACCCATTAATTGATTTTTCTAATGCAAAACAATTGTACTATATAGGCCGGGAGAAAAATAATCTACATCTTGTGGATTACGAAACAGTCAATCTATTTTTATTCAATAATTATGAACAATATATTGTTTCTTTTAGAATTTCGCACAAAGCTTCTCGAGGGCTATCTGTGCTAGCCGTCCCTAATTTCCCAGTAAAAGACTAGAAAGAAGGCAGCTAGTCATCACCACCCACCGCAAACTCTTGGGCTACTCTTTCACCAAGAATAGTGGAATTCACCATTACGCCCCAAGGCTAAAAGGGTGGAGCATATTTGGCGCGACGCGGATGCGAACCCGCGACCCTCAGACTACGAGTGGAATGATTTAACCCACCTGGCCATGTCATGTTTTACAAAACGTTAAAGCTGATTTTCTTTAACAATATAAAATGAAACATATGAAAAACGAATATTTCTTTCGCATTAACCACATCTGCCTCCTGATTGCAAATCTCCGAAATCTTAAAACTCTAGATTCCGTTTTACATACCCGTCGTGGGCAATTTTGTTGCTTTGTGCTTCATAGCGAACAATCAAATGAACAACATCTGCATACGTGCAACATTCCATCTCGAAACACGTAGGTTGTTTCCTGACTTCACTTTCATAATTTGCAATTATTTCTTAAGCCTACGCCACTGCTGGAAAGTTCAATAAAATTAGAGAAACAAGAGTAAATACCACTTATGTTATTATCTAACATAAATTATATAAAGAGAAAAAGAGAACGTCCATTATATCAGTTTTGTTGGTTTATATTTCTATATACAACAGATTCTTTCATTTTACGATCTAAGAAACTGATGTCTCTACTGAGTACTTTACACGTAACTGGGCAATACGTCTTTCGTATATCACAATTCTCTTTGTCATTTACTGCACGTCTGCTTTGTCTATATCCTGCAAATATTCAATGATAAGTTTTTCAAAGGGTCTCCCAGATTCTACATTGCAGATAACATTATATTCTACGTATTCTAAAGAGTATATATCCTTTGTTAAACACTTTCCTCTCGTATTTGACTAGTTAACAAAACCCAAGTCTCCAACTCTGACATTTCACACTTCCTTTTTTATTCCGTTTATCTCCTTAGAAGAACGGTCAGCCGACTAAAGCAGATTATTTTATGTCTAGTTTAGCATTTAAGAATTCTTTTGTTTTAGGTATCACAAAAAATAACTCTTCAACGTTTACGTGATTTTCTCAATACATTTAGATTCAATCATTTATGTTTCGTAAACAAATGGGGATATTGAACTGTTATTAGCGAAATGAAACCAATAATAAAATAAGTTTCTGTAAATGTAACTTGAATTTATTGAAAAATACACACAAACAAACATCAACTGTCCTGCATTCACAACAATCCACGTAATTTTACGTCATTTAACACGTTCCGGATTAGCCATCTATAAACTTGAAGAGAAGTAAATGTGTAAAAACCATTAAACGACACTTTTATTAATGATATCGGCATTAAATGTACGATGATTTATTCCTCTGTGTCAGTTCCCAAGTAACAGTAGAGACTCACGTAAGTAATCTTTTTTAATCTGTAATCTTCCATTACATTACTGACAAGAAGAATAGTTCATTATAGCACTGGTCTTGCTATATGTATTATCAGTTGATATACGAATTTAAAATGGACTTCTTCACGAGATTTCTAAGTATATTCGAATATTTTCACTTCTGTATTTCTTTTTACCACTTCGGATCTTTTACCAGCTGGCGGTAAAGATGAGTTTAGTAGAATTAAATGATTGTGTTGCGTAAACGTGTCTTGAAAATTACGTGAAGTGTTAAAAACCTTTTGCTGCTTAACATATTTCTCCTCTCAAATTTGGCTCTATTCACTTTAATGGCGTTTACAGAAATGAAAAACACACCAAAATAAAATGAAAATATCTTTTCGTACTTATGAACTGTATAAATATCGTATTTACGAGATTCTTCGTAGATATATTGTAAAACGTTTGAAAAACCTACTTAAAATGCTTGTAGGAAACACGAGAAACATACAAAGCGAAAGCAATTACAATCCTAGGTAAGACTGGTCGGTATCTTTCATGCTTTTCTATAATGGGTTTTCACCATTTGTAATTTTAAATACCGGATTTGAGTTTATTCTCCTAAATCTTTTCCTAAAGTATTATTGCTTGAGAAGAAAAATAAAACATACCAAAATTTGGATATTAAAGACATATGTAAAACAACTGTAGGTTCCACCGAGATTTGAACTCGGATCGCTGGATTCAAAGTCCAGAGTGCTAACCATTACACCATGGAACCCATTAATTGATTTTTTCTAATGCAAATCAATTGTACTATATAACGCAGAGAAAATTAATCTTGCATCTTGTGGATTACGAAACAGTCAATCTATTGTTATTCAATAATTATGAACAATATATTGTTTCTTTTGGAATTTCGCACAAAGCTACTCGAGGGCTATCTGTGCTAGCCGTCCCTAATTTTGCAGTAAAAGACTAGAAGGAAGGCACTAGTCATCACCACCCAGCGCCAACTCTTAGGCTACTCTTTTAGGAACGAATAATGGAATTCACTATTACGCCCCCAAGACTAGGAGGGTGGAGCATATTTGGCGCGACGCGGATGCGAATCCGCGTCCCTCAGACTACGAGTCGAATGTTTTAACCCACCTGGCCATGTCATGCTCTACAGAACGTTAAAGCTGATTTTTTTTTAACAATATAAAATGAAACATATGAAAAACGAATATTTCTTTTGCATTAACCACATCTGCCTCCTGATTGCAAACCTCCGAAATCTTAAAACTCTAGATTCCGTTTTACATACCCGTCGTGGGCAGAAAAAGACAATTTTGTTGCTTTGTGCTTCATAGCGAACAATCAAATGAACAACATCTGCATACGTGCAACATTCCATCTCGAAACACGTAGGTTGTTTCCTGACTTCACTGTCATAATTTGCAATTATTTCTTAAGCCTACGCCACTGCTGGAAAGTTCAATAAAATTAGAGAAACAAGAGTAAATACCACTTATGTTATTATCTAACATAAATTATATAAAGAGAAAAGAGAACGTCCATTATATCAGTTTTGTTGGTTTATATTTCTATATACAACAGATTCTTTCATTTTACGATCTAAGAAACTGATGTCTCTACTGAGTACTTTACACGTAACTGGGCAATCCGTCTTTCGTATATCACAATTCTCGTTGTCATTTATTGCACATCTCCTTTGTCTATATCCTGCAAATATTCAATGATAAGTTTTTCCAAAGGTCTCCCAGATTATACATTGCAGATAACATTAAAATTTACGTATTCTAAAATAGTATATGATATCCTTTGTTAAACACTTTCCTCTCGTATTTCACTAGTTAACAAAACCCAAGTCTCCAACTCTGACATTTCACACTTCCTTTTTATTCCCGTTTATCTTTTTAGAAGAACGGTCAGCCGACTAAAGCAGATTATTTTATGTCTAGTTTAGCATTTAAGAATTCTTTGTTTTTAGGTATCACAAAAAATAACTCTTCAACGTTTACGTGATTTTCTCAATACATTTAGATTCAATCATTTGTGTTTCGTAAACAAACGGGGATATTGATCTGTTATTAGCGAAATGAAACCAATAATAAAATACGTTTTTGTAAATATAACTTGAATTTAATGAAAAATTACACACAAACAAACATCAACTGTCCTGCATTCACAACAATCCACGTAATTTTTACGTCATTTAACACGTTCCGGATTAGCCATCTATAAACTTGAAGAGAAGTAAATGTGTAAAAACCATTAAACGACACTTTTATTAATGATATCGGCATTAAATGGACGATGATTTATTTCTCTGTGTCAGTTCCAAGTAACAGTAGAGACTCACGTAAGTAATCTTTTTTAATCTGTAATCTTCCATTACATTACTGACAAGAAGAATAGTTCATTATAGCACTGGTCTTGCTATATGTATTATCAGTTGATATACGAATTTAAAATGGACTTCTTCACGAGATTTCTAAGTATATTCGTATATTTTCACTTCTGTATTTCTTTTACCACTTCGGATCTTTTACCAGCTGGCGGTAAAGATGAGTTTAGTAGAATTAAATGATTGTGTTGCGTAAACGTGTCTTGAAAATTACGTTAAGTGTTAAAAACCTTTTGCTGCTTAACATATTTCTCCTCTCAAATTTGGCTCTATTCAATTTAATGGCGTTTACAGAAATGAGAAACACACCAAAATAAAATGAAAATATCTTTTCGTACTTACCAACTGTATAAATATCGTTTTAACGAGATTCTTCGTAACATATATTGCAAAACGTTTGAAAAATCCTACTTAAAATGCTTGTAGGAAACACGAGAAACATACAAAGCGAAAGCAATTACAATCCTAGGTAAGACTGGTCGGTATCTTTCATGCTTTTCTATAATGGGTTTTCACCATTTGTAATTTTAAATACCGGATTTGAGTTTATTCTCCTAAATCTGTTCCTAAAGTATTATTGCTTGGAGAAGAAAAATAAAACATACCAAAATTTGGATATTGAAGACATACGTAAAACAACTGTAGGTTCCACCGAGATTTGAACTCGGATCGCTGGATTCAAAGTCCAGAGTGCTAACCATTACACCATGGAACCCATTAATTGTCTGTTCTAATGCAAAACAATTGTACTATATAAAGCAGAGAAAAATAATCTACATCTTGTGGATTACGAAACAGTCAATCTATTGTTATTCAATAATTATGAACAATATATTGTTTCTTTTGGAATTTCGCACAAAGCTACTCGAGGGCTATCTGCGCTAGCCGTCCCTAATTTTGCAGTAAAAGACTAGAAAGAAGGCAGCTAGTCATCACCACCCACCGCCAACTCTTGGGCTACTCTTTTACGAACGAATAGTGGAATTCACTATTACGCCCCCAAGGCTAGGAGGGTGGAGCATATTTGGCGCGACGCGGATGCGAACCCGCGACCCTCAGACTACGAGTCGAATGTTTTAACCCACCTGGCCATGTCATGCTCTACAGAACGTTAAAGCTGATTTTCTTTAACAATATAAAATGAAACATATGAAAAACGAATATTTCTTTCGCATTAACCACATCTGCCTCCTGATTGCAAATCTCGAAATCTTAAAACTCTAGATTCCGTTTTACATAACGTCGTGGGCAATTTTGTTGCTTTGTGCTTCATAGCGAACAATCAAATGAACAACATCTGCATACGTGCAACATTCCATCTCGAAACACATAGGTTGTTTCCTGACTTCACTGTCATAATTTGCAATTATTTCTTAAGCCTACGCCACTGCTGGAAGGTTCAATAAAATTAGAGAAACAAGAGTAAATACCACTTATGTTATTATCTAACATAAATTATATAAAGAGAAAAGAGAGAACGTCCATTATATCAGTTTTTGTTGGTTTATATTTCTATATACAACAGATTCTTTCATTTTACGATCTAAGAAACTGATGTCTCTACTGAGTACTTTACACGTAACTGGGCAATCCGTCTTTCGTATATCACAATTCTCGTTGTCATTTATTGCACGTCTGCTTTGTCTATATCCTGCAAATATTCAATGATAAGTTTTTCAAAGGGTCTCCCAGATTCTACATTGCAGATAACATTATATTCTACGTATTCTAAAGAGTATATGATATACTTTGTTAAATACTTTCCTCTCGTATTTGACTAGTTAACAAAACCCAAGTCTCTAACTCTGACATTTCACACTTCCTTTTTATTCCCGTTTATCTCCTTAGAAGAACGGTCAGCCGACTAAAGCAGATTATTTTATGTCTAGTTTAGCATTTACGAATTCTTTGTTTTTAGGTATCACAAAAATAACTCTTCAACGTTTACGTGATTTTCTCAATACATTTAGATTCAATCATTTGTGTTTCGTAAACAAACGGGGATATTGATCTGTTATTAGCGAAATGAAACCAATAATAAAATACGTTTCTGTAAATGTAACTTGAATTTAATGAAAAATTACACACAAACAAACATCAACTGTCCTGCATTCACGACAATCCACGTAATTTTTACGTCATTTAACACGTTCCGGATTAGCCATCTATAAACTTGAAGCCATCTATAAACTTGAAGTAAATGTGTAAAACCATTAAACGACACTTTTATTAATGATATCGGCATTAAATGGACGATGATTTATTTCTCTGTGTCAGTTCCACAGTAACAGTAGAGACTCACGTAAGTAATCTTTTTAATCTATAATCTTCCATTACATTACTGACAAGAAGAATAGTTCATTATAGCACTGGTCTTGCTATATGTATTATCAGTTGATATACGAATTTAAAATGGACTTCTTCACGAGCTTTCTAAGTATATTCGTATATTTTCACTTGTGTATTTCTTTTTACCACTTCGGATCTTTTACCAGCTGGCGGTAAAGATGAGTTTAGTAGAATTAAATGATTGTGTTGTGTAAACGTGTCTTGACAATTACGTTAAGTGTTAAAAACCTTTTGCTGCTTAACATATTTCTCCTCTCAAATTTGGCTCTATTCACTTTAATGGCGTTTACAGAAATGAAAAACACACCAAAATAAAATGAAAAATATCTTTTCGTACTTATGAACTGTATAAATATCGTGTTCACGAGATTCTTCGTAACATATACTGTAAAACGTTTGAAAAACCCTACTTAAAATGCTTGTAGGAAACACGAGAAACATACAAAGCGAAAGCAATTACAATCCTAGGTAAGACTGGTCGGTATCTTTCATGCTTTTCTATAATGGGTTTTCACCATTTGTAATTTTAAATACCGGATTTGAGTTTATTCTCCTAAATCTTTTCCTAAAGTATTATTGCTTGGAGAAGAAAAATAAAACATACCAAAATTTGGATGTTGAAGACATACGTAAATCAACTGTAGGTTCCACCGAGATTTGAACTCGGATCGCTGGATTCAAAGTCCAGAGTGCTAACCATTACACCATGGAACCCATTAATTGTCTGTTCTAATGCAAAACAATTGTACTATATAAAGCAGAGAAAATTAATCTACATCTTGTGGATTACGAAACAGTCAATCTATTGTTATTCAATAATTATGAACAATATATTGTTTCTTTTGGAATTTCGCACAAAGCTACTCGAGGGCTATCTGCGCTAGCCGTCCCTAATTTTGCAGTAAAAGACTAGAGGGAAGGCAGCTAGTCATCACCGCCCACCGCAAACTCTTGGGCTACTCTTTCACGAACGAATAGTGGAATTCACTATTACGCCCCCAAGGCTAGGAGGGTGGAGCATATTTGGCGCGACGCGGATGCGAACCCGCGACCCTCAGACTACGAGTCGAATGTTTTAACCCACCTGGCCATGTCATGCTCTACAGAACGTTAAAGCTGATTTTCTTTAACAATATAAAATGAAACATATGAAAAACGAATATTTCTTTCGCATTAACCACATCTGCCTCCTGATTGCAAATCTCAAAACTCTAGATTCCGTTTTACATACCCGTCGTGGGCAGAACAAAGACAATCAATTTTGTTGCTTTGTGCTTCATAGCGAACAATCAAATGAACAACATCTGCATACGTGCAACATTCCATCTCGAAACACATAGGTTGTTATCTGAATTCACTGTCATAATTTGCAATTATTTCTTAAGCCTACGCCACTGCTGGAAGGTTCAATAAAATTAGAGAAACAAGAGTAAATACCACTTATGTTATTATCTAACATAAATTATATAAAGAGAAAAGAGAGAACGTCCATTATATCAGTTTTTGTTGGTTTATATTTCTATATACAACAGATTCTTTCATTTTACGATCTAAGAAACTGATGTCTCTACTGAGTACTTTACACGTAACTGGGCAATACGTCTTTCGTATATCACAATTCTCGTTGTCATTTATTGCACGTCTGCTTTGTCTATATCCTGCAAATATTCAATGATAAGTTTTTCAAAGGGTCTCCCAGATTCTACATTGCAGATAACATTATATTCTACGTATTCTAAAGAGTATATATATCCTTTGTTAAACACTTTCCTCTCGTATTTGACGAGTTAACAAAACCCAAGTCTCTAACTCTGACATTTCACACTTCCTTTTTATTCCCGTTTATCTCCTTAGAAGAACGGTCAGCCGACTAAAGCAGATTATTTTATGTCTAGTTTAGCATTTACGAATTCTTTGTTTTAGGTATCACAAAAAAAACTCTTCAACGTTTACGTGATTTTCTCAATACATTTAGATTCAATCATTTGTGTTTCGTAAACAAACGGGGATATTGATCTGTTATTAGCGAAATGAAACCAATAATAAAATACGTTTCTGTAAATGTAACTTGAATTTATTGAAAAATTACACACAAACAAACATCAACTGTCCTGCATTCACGACAATCCACGTAATTTTTACGTCATTTAACACGTTCCGGATTAGCCATCTATAAACTTGAAGAGAAGTAAATGTGTAAAAACCATTAAACGACACTTTTATTAATGATATCGGCATTAAATGGACGATGATTTATTTCTCTGTGTCAGTTCCACAGTAACAGTAGAGACTCACGTAAGTAATCATTTTTAATCTGTAATCTTCCATTACATTACTGACAAGAAGAATAGTTCATTATAGCACTGGTCTTGCTATATGTATTATCAGTTGATATACGAATTTAAAATGGACTTCTTCACGAGATTTCTAAGTATATTCGTATATTTTCACTTGTGTATTTCTTTTACCACTTCGGATCTTTTACCAGCTGGCGGTAAAGATGAGTTTAGTAGAATTAAATGATTGTGTTGTGTAAACTGGTCTTGACAATTACGTTAAGTGTTAAAAATCTTTTGCTGCTTAACATATTTCTCCTCTCAAATTTGGCTCTATTCACTTTAATGGCGTTTACAGAAATGAAAAACACACCAAAATAAAATGAAAAATATCTTTTCGTACTTATGAACTGTATAAATATCGTGTTCACGAGATTCTTCGTAACATATATTGTAAAACGTTTGAAAAACCCTACTTAAAATGCTTGTAGGAAACACGAGAAACATACAAAGCGAAAGCAATTACAATCCTAGGTAAGACTGGTAGGTATCTTTCATGCTTTTCTATAATGGATTTTCACCATTTGTTATTTTAAATACCGGATTTGAGTTTATTCTCCTAAATCTCTTCCTAAAGTATTATTGCTTTTAAAAGAAAAATAAAACATACGAAAATTTGGATATTGAGGACATACGTGAAACAAATGTAGGATTGTTCAAATGAGATTTGAACTCGGATCGCTAGATTCATAGTCCAGAGTGCTAACCATTCCACCATGGAACCATTTATTATCTATTCTAATACAAAACAATTGTACTATATAAAGCAGAGAAAATTAATCTTGCATCTTGTGGATTACGAAACAGTCAATCTATTGTTATTCAATAATTATGAACAACATATTGTTTCTTTTGGAATTTCGCACAAAGCTACTCGAGGGCTATCTGCGCTAGCCGTCCCTAATTTTGCAGTAAAAGACTAGAGGGAAGGCAGCTAGTCATCACCGCCCACCGCAAACTCTTCGGCTACTCTTTCACGAACGAATAGTGGAATACACTATTACGCCCCGAAGGCTAGGAGGGTGGAGCATATTTGGCGCGACGCGGATGCGAACCCGCGACCCTCAGACTACGAGTCGAATGTTTTAACCCACCTGGCCATCTCATGCTCTACAGAACGTTAAAGCTGATTTTCTTTAACCATATAAAATGAAAAATATGAACGACGAATATTTCTTTCGCATTAACCACATCTGCCTCCTGATTGCAAATCTCCGAAATCTTAAAACTCTAGATTCCGTTTTACATACCCGTCGTGGGCAGAACAAAGACAATCAATTTTGTTGCTTTGTGCTTCGTAGCGAACAAACAAATGAACAATATCTGCATACGTGCAACATTCCATCTCGAAACACATAGGTTTATTTCTGAATTCACTGTCATAATTTGCAATTATTTCTTAAGCCTACGCCACTGCTGGAAGGTTCAATAAAATTAGAGAAACAAGAGTAAATACCACTTATGTTATTATCTAACATAAATTATATAAAGAGAAACAAGAGAACGTCCATTATATCGGTTTTTGTCGGTTTATATTTTTATATACAACTGATTCTTTCATTTTACGATCTAAGAAACTGATGCCTCTACTGAGTACTTTACACGTAACTGGGCAATCCGTCTTTCGTATATCACAATTCTCGTTGTCATTTATTGCACGTCTGCTTTGTCTATATCCTGCAAATATTCAATGATAAGTTTTTCCAAGGGTCTCCCAGATTCTACATTGCAGATAACATTATATTCTACGTATTCTAAAGAGTATATGATATCCTTTGTTAAACACTTTCCTCTCGTATTTGTCGAGTTAACGAAACCCAAGTATCTAACTCTGACATTTCACACTTCCTTTATATTCCCGTTTATCTCCTTAGAAGAACGGTCAGCCGACTAAAGCAGATTATTTTATGTCTAGTTTAGCATTTACGAATTCTTTGTTTTTAGGTATCACAAAAAATAACTCTTCAACGTTTACGTGATTTTCTCAATACATTTAGATTCAATCATTTGTGTTTCGTAAACAAACGGGGATATTGATCTGTTATTAGCGAAATGAAACCAATAATAAAATACGTTTCTGTAAATGTAACTTGAATTTAATGAAAAATTACACACAAACAAACATCAACTGTCCTGCATTCACGACAATCCACGTAATTTTTACGTCATTTAACACGTTCCGGATTAGCCATCTATAAACTTGAAGAGAAGTAAATGTGTAAAAACCATTAAACGACACTTTTATTAATGATATCGGCATTAAATGGACGATGATTTATTTCTCTGTGTCAGTTCCACAGTAACAGTAGAGACTCACGTAAGTAATCTTTTTAATCTATAATCTTCCATTACATTACTGGCAAGAAGAATAGTTCATTATAGCACTGGTCTTGCTATATGTATTATCAGTTGATATACGAATTTAAAATGGACTTCTTCACGAGCTGTCTAAGTATATTCGTATATTTTCACTTGTGTATTTCTTTTCACCACTTCGGATCTTTTACCAGCTGGCGGTAAAGATGAGTTTAGTAGAATTAAATGATTGTGTTGTGTAAACTTGTCTTGACAATTACGTTAAGTGTTAAAAACCTTTTGCTGCTTAACATATTTCTCCTCTCAAATTTGGCTCTATTCACTTTAATGGCGTTTACAGAAATGAAAAACACACCAAAATAAAATGAAAAATATCTTTTCGTACTTATGAACTGTATAAATATCGTGTTCACGAGATTCTTCGTAACATATACTGTAAAACGTTTGAAAAACCCTACTTAAAATGCTTGTAGGAAACACGAGAAACATACAAAGCGAAAGCAATTACAATCCTAGGTAAGACTGGTCGGTATCTTTCATGCTTTTCTATAATGGGTTTTCACCATTTGTAATTTTAAATACCGGATTTGAGTTTATTCTCCTAAATCTCTTCCTAAAGTATTATTGCTTGGAGAAGAAAAATAAAACATACCAAAATTTGGATATTGAAGACATACGTAAAACAACTGTAGGTTCCACCGAGATTTGAACTCGGATCGCTGGATTCAAAGTCCAGAGTGCTAACCATTACACCATGGAACCCATTTATTATCTATTCTAATACAAAACAATTGTACTATATAAAGCAGAGAAAATTAATCTTGCATCTTGTGGATTACGAAACAGTCAATCTTTTGTTATTCAATAATTATGAACAAAATATTGTTTATTTTGGAATTTCGCACAAAGCTACTCGAACGCTATCTTCGCTAGCCGACCCTAATTTTGCAGTAAAAGACTAGAGGGAAGGCAGCCAGTCATCACCACCAACCGCCAACTCATGGGCTACTCTTTTACGAACGAATAGTGTAATTCACTATTACGATTTCATTGCTAGGAGGGTGGAGCATATTTGGCGCGACGCGGATGCGAACCCGCGACCCTCAGACTACGAGTCGAATGTTTTAACCCACCTGGCCATCTCATGCTCTACAGAACGTTAAAGCTGATTTTCTTTAACCATATAAAATGAAAAATATGAACGACGAATATTTCTTTCGCATTAACCACATCTGCCTCCTGATTGCAAATCTCCGAAATCTTAAAACTCTAGATTCCCTTTTACATACCCGTCGTGGGCAGAAAAAAGACAATCAATTTTGTTGCTTTGTGCTTCGTAGCGAACAATCAAATGAACAACATCTGCATACGTGCAACATTCCATCTCGAAACACATAGGTTTTTATCTGAATTCACTGTCATAATTTGCAATTATTTCTTAAGCCTACGCCACTGCTGGAAGGTTCAATAAAATTAGAGAAACAAGAGTAAATACCACTTATGTTATTATCTAACATAAATTGTATAAAGAGAAACGAGAGAACGTCCATTATATCGGTTTTTGTTGGTTTATATTTTTATATACAAATGATTCTTTCATTTTACGATCTAAGAAACTGATGCCTCTACTGAGTACTTTACACGTAACTGGGCAATCCGTCTTTCGTATATCACAATTCCCGTTGTCATTTATTGCACGTCTGCTTTGTCTATATCCTGCAAATATTCAATGATAAGTTTTTCCAAGGGTCTCCCAGATTCTACATTGCAGATAACATTATATTCTACGTATTCTAAAGAGTATATGATATCCTTTGTTAAACACTTTCCTCTCGTATTTGACGAGTTAACGAAACCCAAGTCTCTAACTCTGACATTTCACACTTCCTTTTATTCCCGTTTATCTCCTTAGAAGAACGGTCAGCCGACTAAAGCAGATTATTTTATGTCTAGTTTAGCATTTACGAATTCTTTGTTTTTAGGTATCACAAAAAATAACTCTTCAACGTTTACGTGATTTTCTCAATACATTTAGATTCAATCATTTGTGTTTCGTAAACAAACGGGGATATTGATCTGTTATTAGCGAAATGAAACCAATAATAAAATACGTTTCTGTAAATGTAACTTGAATTTAATGAAAAATTACACACAAACAAACATCAACTGTCCTGCATTCACGACAATCCACGTAATTTTTACGTCATTTAACACGTTCCGGATTAGCCATCTATAAACTTGAAGAGAAGTAAATGTGTAAAAACCATTAAACGACACTTTTATTAATGATATCGGCATTAAATGGACGATGATTTATTTCTCTGTGTCAGTTCCACAGTAACAGTAGAGACTCACGTAAGTAATCTTTTTTAATCTATAATCTTCCATTACATTACTGGCAAGAAGAATAGTTCATTATAGCACTGGTCTTGCTATATGTATTATCAGTTGATATACGAATTTAAAATGGACTTCTTCACGAGCGTTCTATATATATATGCGTATATTTTCACTTGTGTATTTCTTTTTACCACTTCGGATCTTTTACCAGCTGGCGGTAAAGATGAGTTTAGTAAAATTAAATGATTGTGTTGTGTAAACGTGTCTTGACAATTACGTTAAGTGTTAAAAACCTTTTGCTGCTTAACATATTTCTCCTCTCAAATTTGGCTCTATTCAAT
Source organism: Tachypleus tridentatus (assembly GCF_004210375.1). Classification (NCBI taxonomy): domain Eukaryota; kingdom Metazoa; phylum Arthropoda; class Merostomata; order Xiphosura; family Limulidae; genus Tachypleus; species Tachypleus tridentatus. The sequence goes on from NC_134825.1 coordinate 169,441,966, forward strand.
TTAATGGCGTTTACAGAAATGAAAGACACACCAAAATAAAATAAAAAATATCTTTTCGTACTTATGAACTGTATAAATATCGTGTTCACGAGATTCTTCGTAACATATAATGGAAAACGTTTGAAAACCCCAATTTAAAATGCTTGTACGAGAAACATACAAAGCGAAAGCAATTACAATCCTAGGTAAGACTGGTCGGTATCTTTCATGCTTTTCTATAATGGGTTTTCACCATTTGTAATTTTAAATACCGGATTTGAGTTTATTCTCCTAAATCTCTTCCTGAAGTATTATTGCTTGGAGAAGAAAAATAAAACATACCAAAATTCTGATATTGAAGACGTACGTTAAATTCCACTGTAGGTTCCACCGAGATTTGAACTCGGATCGCTGGATTCAAAGTCCAGAGTGCTAACCATTACACCATGGAACCCATTTATTGACCATTCTAATAGACAACAGTTGTACGCAGAGAAAATTAATCTTGCATCTTGTGGATTACATAACAGTCTATCCATTGTTATTCAATAATTGTGAACTATATATTTTTATTAATTATATACGTATTGGTGAGAGATCATTGCAATAATTAACCCCTTTTGGATTTATCGAAAATTTACCTTTAATATATTCAAATCAGCAAAATACAGTTCATGTTATCTTCAAACATCCAGCATTTCTTCATGCTTCGAAATGCTTCTCGAAGGCTATCTGTGCTAACCGTCCCTAATTTAGCAGTGTGAGACTAGAGAGCAGTCAGCTAGTTATCACCTCCAATCCCCAGCTCTTGGCCTACTTTTTTACCAACCAATAGTGGGATTAACCGTAACATTAGAACGCCCCCACTGTTTGGTGGGGCGAGCATGTTTGGTGCGACCGGGATTAGAACTCGCATCCCTCAGACTACGAGTCGAATGTTTTAAACTACCTAGTGATGCCAGGACTTCTGGAAAGAGATTCGTTTGCAACTTCAATAGTTTGTATTAATGTTTCATCCAGTTTACGAATTGACTGTAAAGCTTCTATTGCCGTTTAACACAATCATAACTTAAATGTTGTTTGTAGTTAAACACAAAGGAATGTTTGTGCTCTGCCCACAAAGGGTATCGAAACGGAATTTTTAACATCACAAGTCCGCAATATGTCCAGGGTTGCTGATGAAGGGTAGAATACATCAGAACGACGCTTAGTAATTAGAGGTAAATTAAACTTAACTTGAATTTATCTTTAAAGTGTATAAGAAATCACCATCGGCTTATGTATTTACACTATTAAAAGGGAGGTTACAAAAATAAGGCACAGTGATGTAATATAACCAATCAAATTGTTGAATATATAGCATTTGAATAAAGTATTCAATGGCACATCATAGTCAATTATATTCCTAATCCAAATCAGATCTGTGAGAGCAATATGTCGGTAAAAAACAACACGCTTTTAGTTTCTCGAATTACGAAAACGATGGTTAAAAGTATTGTAGAACACTGGTTTAGGGTTAGTTTAAAAGACGATAATGGCCGATTCACCTTGACTTATTAAATTTCATTCTTTGTAAGTGATTTAAGTAAAATTATTCACCAAAAATTGACCAAAATCATACGAAAGATAAACAAAACCGACAAAACAAAAATTAAAAAGCGTTATCATTCGTAGTAGCTTATCCTTCTATATTCAGCTTACGAAAAGTTTTACCACATATTCTGCTGGTGTTGTTTGTTTATTGTATTCTTTTTTGTTACAACAACAAAACATTTTATTAACAGTATGGACAAACATCTGTTGTGGCTCCATCTGTGTTGTTAGAAGAAATTAACAGTTTTTAAATTATCAAACAAAACACACTTAAATTATAAAACAATACGTGGCACAATGAAACTAAATAAACAAACTTAACTAAAAATCTACTGTTACACATTACTAACAATAAACTTATTTATATAAATACTGCACTTTTGCTCCTGAAGTTTACAGTTAAACCAAAGTCGGAAAAGAAAAACAAAGTGTCGTTAGCATTTCACAACTTATACCACGATCTGGATTTTCGTTTTTTGTGTGTGCGTTTTTTTTAATCGTGTGCTTAACTTCTTATGACATAGTAGAATAGATACGCTTTGATATCTTCGTACAATGTCAACGTTTTTTTTACAACACAATACGCTGAAACGTAACGTAAAATTAATTATACAACAACTCGCCTCTCTTGCCAAGGAGCTCTCATAGGCTTTATCAATGACGTAACATTTAAAATATAAATTTCAAGTAATACTAAGAAAAACACTTCAACTGTATAGTTTATGCTATACATCTAGAATAAACCTTTATAAAGGAATCAGAAACTCAATTAGCCTGTTCCAAATTACCTAATAAACAGAACATGTCAAAACATTTTAACACCGTACACTTTTATCGTCTGTAAAAACGAAATCGACATCAAATGTTTTTTTTTCTCTTTTATGTGTGAAAGGTGTAGTATACTATATAACAACAATTACATATTTTGTTTTCCACAATGATAACAAACGTATTGTTCTCCAAGCAGTAACAAACGTTTGAGATTGGCTCGTATTAATTTGTCCTGAAATTTCAAAAGTTTAAAAATAGATACCATAAACAATGGCTCGCCTTTTCATCTATAAGTTAAAGATAACTCGACCAACAGGTTTTTTATTCTTGCTGGTCGCGCCCTCTGCTGAAAAAATACTTTAATGAGTTAACAGAAATCACGTACAAACAAATATATATATATGGATTGGATAACGTGTATAAAAAAAATACGTTTGCACTTAAACTCCAGATTATAATATTAGGTTTAACATTACTTGCGTCTTCCAACAAGTTTAAAACAAACTTACGACACAAACACTTATAATAAAGTTTTGTTTTACTTTCTGGAGAAATGCGACGAAACACTAAATCAAAACTAGAAAACTTAAGTCATTAACGATAGTAGTTCTGTGTTGTAAAAACTGAAAACTGAACTATTAATACTTCTTTCTTCTGTCTTGTAAGAAAGTTATATTACTATCATCCTAGCATTCCGGAACTGTCGTTGAAGGCACGACGTCACTTCCGTTACTCCAGAGATTGATAAACATCTGTGATGTCGACATCACAAGTGGACCAACAAGAGAAACAATGGCGTAAGAGATGGCATTGACGAAGAGACCGGTCAAAATCTCGAGGAAACAATGAATGTGTAAGAAATGAAAATAATTAACTGACCGCGGATGATCTTGCAGGAGGCAAAGTCTGGTCCGAGGACAATGGTGGATGACCCACCGATGATTTTAGGGGTGATAAGTTAACTGAAGGTGATTTTGCTGTCAAAACTGAAGCCAACAGTGGTGTTTTAGTAGACGAAGAAAGGGTTAACTGTGATTTTTGGGAAGACGCTGACGAAAGAGACGAGGGTATTTTAGAATTTGATGACAAAGTAACCAATACTGGTCCCGAGTAAGCCAACGATGAAGTTGGTCTAGAGGAAGCTGACAAAGTGATGACCTGGGGTCTTTGTGATGACGACGAAACAGATGATGGTATTTTTGACGTAGAAGATGGAAGAGCAAACAAAGACCTCGAACTTGAGGATGTCAGAGGTACCTTGACAGATACTTCCGAGGCAGAATAACTGATACTAGTTGAGAGCTCATCAGACACTGCTGTGTCTCGTCGTGACACTTCCGTCCTGTTTTCGTCTTCAGGCGTTTGTAGCACGTCAGACGAAGAAGATAAATCAAAATCAGTACTACTCGAGACATCGCAATTGGGGCACTGGTCACTGTCCATACCTTTTATGTAGCACTTGTTGCAATGCTAAGAGAGAAAAACAGCTTTAAAAGGTAACACGTATGATGTAATTCGATCGCATAATAAAGCAACGGTTTGATACAATAAACGTCAAGCTCGTAACTGCAACCACCTTCAGGATATATAAACAGTAAGAGAAAGAAAGTGGTTAACTTACGTCATTCGACGCACCACAGAATAACTAATTTACATCACAGAATGTGCTACCACCGAAACTATTAACAGAACTACATTACTACTACAAGACGTTTATAACTTTGTTTTGAATATAGCACAAAGCTACTCGAGGTCTATCTGCGCTAGCCGTTCCTATTTTAGTAGTGTAAGACTAGAGGGAAGGCAGCGAGTCATCATCAACTACAGCCAACTATTGGGCTGCTCTTACCAACGAATAGTGGGATTGACCCTCACCTTATAACGCCCCACGGCTGAAGGGGCGAGCATGTTTGGTGCAATCCAGATATATATGTAATTTATGTATTTTTAAAATGTATTTAGAACTAGTCTGTGCAACTCAACGCCTTACATATGAATTTTCTGTAATGTTTACAAACATTAAATATAACAAAGCTCCCTGGCACGTTTACGGACGTAAAACACTAAAAATACCGGATTCGATTCCCTGCAGTGGACAGAGCGCACATAGCCTACTGTGTAGTTTTGCGATCATAACAACAAACAACAATATTATTTATGATTTACCAAAGCATCTTTTAGAATTTTCACACTAGCTACACACAACTTTCCCAAAGTTTCAAGCTGATAGAGTAGGAGGAAGGCAGCTAGTCAACAACACCCGCCGTAAACTCTTAGGCTACTCCTATTTAACCAAACAATGGTATTCAACCATCACTCTTATAACGCATCCACGGCTCCAACATGCTTAAACATAACGTACGTTGGTTTAGATGTGTTAAAGACATCTCTTCATTCACCTCTATTAATTTACTATATTTCCAGATGGTTATTTTTTGGATCAATTAGTTTTTGTTAAACTACCACCAATCACTTAGAAAATAACAGCGAAATGCCATCTCAGTATAAAATCTGTTTTCACACCTGATTTTTTCATTTGTTACAGTTGTCACTAGTTCTTTCTCTCTCTTACTGATGTGACTTATAATCAATTATTAATATTCACGTAAAATAAATTTAAAAGGTACAATTCGATTTAGATTTCACAGCTAGATTATTCGATATAGTACAATTAAGACCGATAGATTATTCTAGGTTTACGATGAATTTTTAGTTTCAATATTTATTGATACGACTGTTTCTTTAATAGCCTTGTAAAAAAAATAAAACTTAGAATAACATACTTTATAATCAAATTTCTCCCTTGGCGTGTTTCTCTCATAACAAAGCCACATCGGGCTATTCTTCTGAGCCCACCAAGGGGAATCGAACCCCTGATTTAAGGGTTGTAGACTTACCGCAGTATTACTGGAAGGCTCTTTCCCTTGGCACACACACGGATATGCTTATGATGCTAGCATTCGTAGTTTTGAGTGTGTAACAAGTCTGTCTCTCAGTGGTTCAGAACTTAAAACTTACAATGTTATAATTTGGGGTTCAATTCTTGCAGATGGGAACAACACAGAATGTCACTCATGTTTGCAGCTTTGTGCTCAAACAAAACTATATATGAAGTTATAAAGAAAAACTGATAACCTAAAGTATGTTGATCTAAGGTGTTAGGTAAGCTTTCGTGTCTCATCCACAAGCACAAAACTCTCTTCTTTAAGAAACCAACATACTGTACGATAGTAAAGACAACAAAATTATGACATACCATACAATGTTTCTCGTCCATTACACAACATTTCATGCACGTGTTGCAGTGGTTACGTGGGTTTACAGACTCTTCACACACGTAGCCTCGACACCAAGAGAACTGTAACTTCTTCCGACAGTTCCCATTTGGGCAGTCCCTTAACCCAGGGACAACGTCCAATAAGGTGGCTATGTATCCACAGCAAGGCAGGACAACCGTTCCTAGCAGGTAACGCCTCAAATTTGTGACCTGAGGGAAAAAAGAAACAAAAAAACAAATTAACAAAACAGCGAACACAAATCTCACGTCACAAACCAAAATAAATAGGACTTGTAAAAAAATCTTGAATATAACAATTTCTACACTCAATAAAAAAAAAAAACTGTTGATACCACATTAGGTTCATTGCAATGATTGACTCTTAACTTCTACACACACACACACACACACACACACTTCATCTAAATCGATGCTATCATCATACAAACTATGCAGTCTTACAAGAAAATTCAAATTTAATCTTGACTTTTAAATATCCAGTGTTTACCAAGAGTTGTCTTAATATTCATGACTTTATAGTTATTTAAAAAACCCACGAATCTAGGGTTTGTCCTCTCTGTGGTGGATGATAGTTTGGTCAGTTTGTTTTCTCAATAGCCCCCCCATGTTGGTCTTGACCAGCAGTTAGAATGATATGGATGATACAAACTTTATTTAATTTCTAGTCAGTCTGTCTTCTTCATAGCCACCTGTTGGTCTTGACCAGCAGTTGGAATGATATGGATATTACAAACTTTATTTAATTTCTGGTCAGTCTGTCTTCTCGATAGCCGCCTGTTGGTCGACCAGTGGTTAGAAGGATATGAATGTTACTTTATCTAATTATGATCATATTACACACACATGTATAGTTATGTTAAATGTTGGTTACCATCATATTAGCATTTCAATCAGTTGACATAACACCCAACCATGAGAAGGCTTGATGTTTAATCAGTAAATAAAAAGTGCATTATCAAATGATAGTGCCATATTAGGGTGCACTACATAAACTTCTAGTCACTAAAAACATTTATTACTCGTAAATCGTGAGTAGTCCATTTCTTTTGGTCATTTAAAACTTTTATTAACCAAATACCATAAAATTTCCACATTTTCAGAACTACTTACTGGTTTCTACATATTCTTTCAAAAAACATATAAAAAATGAAAGTATGCAACAAGGGGGCAGTTTGAATAATTGCGTACCTTGTAGACGTTGTAAAGAAGACAAGGGTCACTAATGACCTTTTCCAGATCAATCTCCATAGATTCCAGGACATTGAGTGGATTATCACAATCTCCACACATGCAAGAAAGCATCGAACACTTTCTGATCATTTTGGCACAGGAACAACGACCCGTTCGACAACTTATACGACAGGAACACGTGGTTGGAGAATACAATGACTTGACATCTGGAGGAGCTTGGAGCATTTCCAATAGAGTTTTGTTCCTACTGTCTTCCAGAGGTTCTAAATAAATAATACTACATAAATATTTGAAGTATAACAGTAAACAAAACATTAAGTTACTGCTTAAATAAATTTATTAAAAGTCAACAATCTATTCGATGAAAAATATTCAAAACAAGAATTTCTTCAGAAAATAACGTTTCTGATCTATGTTCCTGTAACATTTACTCTAAAACAGCAAATATTGCTACATGACTGTTATCTAAATTCCAGTGCTGAATGTGTCCCTAAGTAGCTCAAGAAGTAACCATGAGGAATTGTTACAACTCGGGATTCAATCCTGCAACATAAAGACAGCACTAAAACATTAATTTTTCAAAAACAGTTTGTAATAAGGGATAAAACTAGTATAAGATGGTATAACATACCTACAACTGGATTAATGTATTTTGTTCAATGCATCAAGTGCAACATTAAATCAATAAGTACTGTCATAATACTGGTTGGAAGAAATAAAACAAAATTATCAAATTTCACAAGGTTATTCATGTCAGTAAATTTACTCAGTCCACGTCATGTGAAGCATTATCTGTAATGTCTATCTTGTGTAGAAGTGCATGAATGCGAATCTAGAAAAACACAACAGATGCCACGAGTGCATCAACCATGCATTAACAGTACCATACTGAAGTGGATCGATTATAATTTGCATAATTCTTATCCATATGAAATAGTCTTCGCTGGGTCCATATCTTGACTACATGTTCCAGTGTCAGAGTACAATTAACTTTTCTAATCCACATACCATAAAAATCATCTCAGGAAACATTGCCAGAAGTACAAGAATCAGCATCTCTAAGTGGGTAAATGTTCAAAGTAAAGAAGCAAAGGTCATCTTCAGGCAGTTTTGGAAAGTCTAAAACGACGTCATGAACTTCAGTCTGTCTTCCCCACAATGCCTTTTTGTGACTTAGTCTTTGGGACTCTGTGAAGCAGTCTGTTGAAGTTTTGACAGTTCGATATCAGAGTTCTGCACGAGATTAGATCGAAGATTTTAATGTAATAACCAAAGAAAGAAATCTGTATGTCAGTGAGGAACATTCAAAGTAGTTGCCACTGCTTGGTGTGACCATCAACTGTTGCAAACACCAATGCACTTCAGTAACAGACTTTATAACTTAGATTCTTCAACTGCGCATTGCCTGCATTTTGAAAAATATAAAACTGACATTCAAAACCACAGCCTGAAACAGCAATATCATGTAGTTGCATCCAACACTGAATCTTTAACATTCTGATGAAATACTGCAGCAGCAATATGTGGTCAAATACATCAAAAGGGTTTGACCTCCCAAGTCCAAACTGTAATTAAAACTCAAACTGGTCAAGAGATGACAGAGCTATGGGCTAAAAGTTAATAAATTTCAGAAACTCAGAGCCATCTACGAGGATAAAAGGAACAACAAAGAAACAAGCTACAAAGTAAAACTGATACCGAGTACCTTGGTGAAAGAAGGATCTATAAAATGTCCAAATAATTTTATCTTTCTTGCTTTTCTTTTTATAACTTAGTTTTTTCATTCTTTCCTGTCTGATTAGACAGATGAAAACACTCACTTTTAGCACACCGTCGTTTTGCTATGGGTTCTGTATCTGGTTCAGGCAGAGGAGCTCTCCCAAGAAGGAACGTCCCTCTAGCGGCAGTTCTGTAAGATATTTGAATCGAGTGTCGAAGTGCCACAGATACATCTTCATTTTGCAGCTTGGTAATGACGTAGTGTTATCTGGAATAAAGTTAAACTTCATACAAATGAACATCAACCAACTTTATAACCTGCTTAACTCTACGAAATACACTGTTTATATGGCATATTTTCTCTAAATCCATCGTATGCTTGTTACTGTACATTTCTCAGTACGTATATAACTCGTTCAAGTTGACGACAATCAAATCCTAATGTTAGTTATTTTTTAAATGCACATCACTAAAGGTTAATATTACTAACCATATAACTGATACATCACTCAAAATCTCGTTTTTCTTAAACCACAAAGTTGATAATTGTGAAAAACTTAGAAAAAATGTAGAAACTAGAGAATAATACAAGTAGAATAACTTCACCAACCTTATGCAGTGGACACGATTTAATTTCTCCATCTGTAACGTCTACCAGTTTGGAGGTATCGTATAGGTTAGCCGACGCAATAATTCCGACCCTCTGGTGGCGAACTCCAAGAAACATGGCCGGCTCTCGATCGACCAAGAGCTTAACTACATCACCTTCACACCTCATGGCCGTCACTGTCATAAATGGCACGACGATGCACGTCATTTTCTTAGTTCTTAAGTGTCCTGGTGATTCGAACTCGTACACGAACTTCCTAAAAAGTCCAACATCACGAATAAGAAGATGATTGGCTAAAAATCAACACTAACTGTATAGTAGTCTGCGATCGTAAACTGCACAATAACGTTATATATAATTTTTATGAAATACAAAATCATACACTGCCGTCAAGAGTACAAAAATATTTATTTTGACGTCACGTATACCACATAAACAGATATAGCATCACCTGCAACATGTACGGTTACTTCCAACAATGTAGAAAAAAAATAATGGTCATTTTGCTAGACACAGTGTCTCCCCCAAACTGTTTGTTGTGAATTTCCCACAAAGCTACTCGAGGGCTATCTGTGCTAGCCATCCCTAATTTAGCAGTGTAAGACTAGAGAGAAGGCAGCTAGTCATCACCACCCACCGCCAACTGTTGGGCTACTCTTTTACAAACGAATAGTGGGATTGACCGTCACATTATAATTCCCCCACGGTTTGGTGCGACGGGGATGCTAACCCGCGACCCTCAGACTACGAGTCGCACCCCTTAACACGTTTGACCATGCCGGGCCAAACCCAAACTGTGTCGTAGCATGTTTGCAATCACCAAGTAATTTATATTTAATAATGTAAATTTATTATGTTTCAAATTTTAAATTTTGTTTCTTCGATACACACAGCATAACAGTAATGTGTGCCTATCCTAGTCATGAGGGTGCCACCAAGCTTGTCACATGGCCTAATGGCTGAAAACGTTCTGGAAGCACGGGTCCGGAAAACAGGGTTTATGGCGTCCTGTAGAGCATGCATTATAATAATGATACGTCAATACTAAAGGCTTAAGCTAACTTCACCGTACAGAACATAAAACACAACAATACTAGTTTTTAGCTAATGTTATAACATATTTTAACACCACAATACCGTGTTTCTCCGATAATAAGACCTACCCATAAAATAAGACCTAGTGTGATTTTTGGGGATAGTTTTAATATAAGCCCTACCCTTAAAATAAGCCCTAGTTAAGAGTGGCAGGAAGAGGAAAGAAATAAAAAAAATAATTTATTAATTAGTTTAATAGTTAGTTAATTAGTTTGTTTAAGTATTAATCAGTTAGTTTAATAGTTTAATAATAGTTTATTTTAAATGGTTAGTTTAATGTAACTTCATTTTTTAATATATCAAAATAAGACATCCCCCGAAAATAAGCCCTAGTGTCATATTTTGGAGTGAAAATTAATATAAACCCTGTCTTATTTTCGGAGAAACACGGTAGTCTCCAAACAACTGAGTGATTCTCAATTATATAAACTTTATCATGGAATGGTTTGATTCAAAATATTTCTCTACCGTTTATATTTATTCTAGCGGATTTCGAAGACTGGAATTAACAAAACGTACCTTTTACTGAAAATCACCTTTAGTTTGTTGTAATTCTTTCCTTCCGGTTTATGGACCTGAAAGTAAAACAAGACACAAGCTATTGAAGTTCTCAACAGTGAATGTTCTTACCAGCTTCAATCATTTTGTGTGTGTGTGTGTGTGTATATCACGAATTAAACTGTAGACACATGCTACTCCCGTTGTACGTGTGGTTCATGTTGTCATCCAATAGAAACTAACGCATCATTGTAAATATAACACACTCAGACACATAGATGGCGTAAACAAAAATTTTATTTGTGGCAAGTTGGCAAAACTTACACCTAAATCAGGCCCGACTACAACATAAAATTATAACACTGCTGTAATAACACTAATAAAACATTACACTAATGATGGCGAACCTGTGGCACGCGAAAAAAGTTTGCTAGCACGCAGCATGCAGTGCCACCTTTTAATTTTTCAAACTCTAACCCATAATAAATAAATTATACATATATAACGATTATCATTATTGCCACATGCAGCAATGAATGATTGTTTTCCAACCCAAAAGCAGTGAGAAATGTTCACAGAAGACGTCTCACCCTCTCTTGGCGCAAGCTTTGCTGTTGCGGAAACATGCGACGTCAACACGTTTTGAATTCCTCGCAGGTCCAATGTACACAACAGTACTTGAGTGAAAATAGAAGTAAACAGTTGGTATTGGCTTCACTCTGCTTATATTTTTCTTCTGTTGTTTGCAAATGAATAATGGATATTTAGTGATAATAAGAGTAAATATAAATTTATTTTTTTGCAGTAATAAATAATAATGTTAAAATTATGTTATTTGGCGTAGCATGTGCATATTATTGATCAGATAGTTATAATTTATTTTTATATCAATGACATAACTTTCACCTGTTATGTTACGGTAAGTTAAGTTATTGTATTTAAGTAATTGTCGAGATATTTTAAATTGTATTTACCCTTTTCAGCTTGTCAGAATGCCAGCTCAACAAGCAAAGAAACAAAAATGCTCAGCTGGAAGGTTTTTCGTTTTGATTTGAATTAAGCACAAGGCTTTGCCGACATCGGGTATCGAAACCAGGATTTTAGCGGTATGAGTCCGCAGACATACCGCTGTGGCACTGGGGACTTAAATGGAAGGCAGCAGCAGTTTTCAGGAATCGTGGACTGAAACATTTGATCAAAAAGGGTGATGAAACACTATACATCTTATATTATGAAACAGTGGTAGGAGGACTTCCTCTGTAAAGCGGTATTATGAAACTGTTCATTAAAAGCTTTGTGATAAGAGTGAGCAAGAACAAAAACAACACCTTTCTCAAGAAGTCAGCAACAACAACATGGAGTCAAATGTTTTCAAGAAATTTGTTTCAGGTAGTTTAAACTTGGTTGTTGCTAGTTTTAAGATTTCAAAGATTACTGCTCAACATGGAAAACTACTTATTGATGGTGAGTATGTTAAATAATCATGGATAAAATGTACTCCTTTCCTTTTTAACAGTTTTCCAGAAAAAGAAAAAATCATTCAGCACGTTAAGGAATTACCAATAAGTAGAAACACAGTAAAGGATAGAATATTACAGATGGAAACATAGAATTACCAGTGAGTAGAAACACAGTAAAGGATAGAATGTTACAGATGGAAACAAACATAGCAGAATTACCAGCAAGTAGAAACACGGTAAAGGATAGAATATCACAGATGGAAACAAACATAGCAGAATTACCAATAAGTAGAAACACAGTAAAGGATTGAATATTACAGATGGAAACAAATATAGCAGAATTACCAGTGAGTAGAAACACAGTAAAGGATTGAATATTACAGATGGAAACAAAAATAGCAGAATTACCAGTGAGTAGAAACAGAGTAAAGGATAGAATATTACAGATGGAAACAAATATAGCAGAATTACCTGTGAGTAGAAACACAGTAAAGTATAGAATATTACAGATGGAAACAGAATTACCAGTGAGTAGAAACACAGTAAAGGATAGAATATTACAGATGGAAACAGAATTACCAGTGAGTAGAAACACAGTAAAGGATAGAATATTACAGATGGAAACAGAATTACCAGTGAGTTGAAACACAATAAAGGATAGAATATTACAGATGGAAACATGAAATTACCAGTAAGTAGAAACACAGTAAAGGATAGAATATTAAAGATGGAAACAAACATAGAATTACCAGTGAGTAGAAAACACAGTAAAGGATAGAATATTAAAGATAGAAACAAATATAGAATTACCAGTGAGTAGAAATCTGTATAAATACAGTGCACTGATGGATCAGCAGGTTTTCGTCAAAGTGACACTGCACAGTTATGCAAGAGTACAATTTAATTTATGGATAATACCCTAAAACATGAACTCTTACATACAAATGTAAGTTGAGACTGGCCCAATAGACTCATAGAAATTAAAGTACCAACAAACTCGCATTTCATTTTTTATTACTTCTGATCAGGATCTAAGTGATGAGTAACGGATAGAAATACTTTATACACAAGCATTATCAAAATGCCATTGGTTTCGCTAAATAGTAGATAGGGACAGTGGGAATATCGTTAACCCAATCACGCACGTCACTAATTAGATGACAAGGCAAGATATTACTTTGATGTTAAACAAGAAATCAGACAACAAATACGAATTGTCATATTTAAAGTTCATTGCATTGCCAGTGCTGTATTGTGATCGACTTAAGTTGCAAGGAGCAGCTCACAGCAAATAGCAATTGATATCTTCTTCATACTGATGAAGACTATTGTCCCGTTCGATCTAATTCTTTGCTCTCATCTGGAAAATCCAAAATGGAATAATGCAACATACTTATTACTATCAATACAAAATGAATTGATTGTTAACATTAGTATACAACTAACATAAAAGTTGGTTTTAATTGAAATAAAGGAAGCACCTTTTTGGTCCATTCTCACAGATGAAGCTTTGTCATTCAAAACAGAGTTAACAGCCCTGTGCATCCACTTTGCTGATGAGAAAGACAAGGATATTTTGTTAGTTCTGTGAGACAGCTCAGACTCACTGAAGAGTGTGTAAGGCATGGGATTTTACACATTAAACATTAAAAAACTGCCCTGGTCATAACTATAACAGCACTTCGAATACGTCAAGTGTAATTAACGATGTTCAAACATAGGCAAGAACAGTGTACAAACTAGTAGCTTATGTTCACTGCCCGAACCATAAGCTCCATATTATCAATGCATTGCCATGCAAAAGAAAAAAAAATCAATTTTACCATTTCTTCAAGTGATCAAAGCAAGTCGAACTATTAGAAAGTATTACACCTGCAGAGGGCCAACCAAGAAGCCAGTTACTGATGTGTGTAGAGTTCATTGGTGTAGGACCTAAATGTTACAGTTTCCAATCTACACAATGACGGTTAACTACACGCAAACGAAGTTGTATTTAAAAACAAAAGTGGAAGCACGTGGACTTTCAGCTTCTTTGGCATCTATGACTTTGCAGCTACCTCCCTTACTGTGTACAATCTGTCTCATATTGGAGGAATCACTGTCGGACTGCAGGAATCTTCCACTGGCATCATGTATGCCTAAGACCTGCAAAGTCGATGCTTGAAATCAGTAGTGTTTTTCAGATATCAATATATATATGTACACACTGATATAGATATACGAAGGGTGTGTGTGTGTGAATGTATTTACACAAATAAAGCTAATAGTTTTTAATGTTGACATGAATAGAGGGAATGAAAGTAATGAAAACTATACTGTTACTTAACGCGATCACATATCCTTGTCCATGCTAAAAGGTCTTTGCTATTCAAGTTGATGAAATAAAAGCCACTTATACTGGAAGACACGAGAACTTTGACGAGATCTTCAACCACGTGTATGATCCTGCCATTCGTATGGCGGAGTGTCAATGTTAAGCCTAGTCATCCGAGAATCTAGTGTGGACGACAACGACACAAAACGAACTGTTTTGTCATCTATCAAATATCACTACCGCGTTAATTTTGCACTAACTTCCGAGGACTACATCACTACCAATTTTGAGGAAAGATGCTCAGGTCTATCAAACAAATTGATACCTTTAAACAAATAGTATCCTATTAAATTAATTATTCATCAGAAGATGTAATATTGTTAGACTTAAGTTATATAAACTTGTAATACTTTTGTGTATAAATTATAAATACAAATATAATCCTTTGGCACCAATACTCACACTGCAGTTGTCTCTCGATCTGTAAGGATAGAATAAATGATGTATTCTATAACACTGAACTTCATATATCATTGTTGCACAAACTCCATAAATGCATTTCATTATTAATTTCTTTGAAAGATTAGCCCACACATGTATCAGTATTTTGGGTCTGGTTCCCTCTGTTTTAGAAGACGAAATAACTAACATTTCATCAGTGGTCACCGCCTCCAAAGTTCACTGAGCAGGAGCTGGTCAGGTGAAGATGGAAGCGGGTGTTTCCTTCTTGCAGTAACAGCAAAGACCCTCGTGATGCAGCATGGCCATCAAACACTGCAAGAAGACCACTTTCCCCAACATGTATGCACTAATGAAGATTGCATACACCGTTCCTGTCACGTTGGATGAGGGATCCATCAACACTCTGAGCAGACTACACACTTAACCTTAATCCATTCTTGCAAACATTCAAATCCACTATGACAAGGAGGTGGATTCAGATACAACTTTGGACTTTTGAGAGAACGCATTCTCCGACTTAAGCACGAAAATCTGTTGATGCTGTTAAGTGTAAATATTTAAGTATTCCATATTACAATAAGTAATACAAGTCTGCACACTAATGCATGTATCTATTGACTAGCATTTGTAAAACAGAATTAGTTCAATACTTAAGCCTTATGACTTATTTATACATTTTTTTTCTGTGGATTTGATCTCCATATTTCATAATTTTAGTTTTCTGTTAGCAGAATCATATTCACAATATTCTGGGGATGTATTTTCAGCATCACATTTAAATTCGTTTGCAGCTAATTTAAAGTACAAGTAAATTATGGTTTTATATTCATAAACATTAGTGAAAAGTGAAAACCAAATGATGTTAATCCTCAGTATCTTAATGTAAACCATAATTCCCTTTTACTTTAAATTAGCTCCAAAGGAATTTAAATATTATGCTAAAAATACATGCCCAGAATATTGAGGATATGATTCTCATGGTTTAAGGGTCCAACTCCAACACACCATTGTGGCCTTGAATTTCTGTAGACAGGTGGTCTTGGGGGAGGCCCTCCCAAGATCAAACAGCTAGTCCATTTGGGCCAGAGTCAACTGAGTGCAAGCACAGGATGGCCTCACAACAGGTGTAATTATATTAAGCAACGTGGAAAGTTCTGAATATTGTTAAAAATTACCCACAAATCAACTTTCACTAAATTGGTCCACCTGTTAAACAAATATTAAAATATCTTCAAAATTAACTACTCATGTAACAAATGTTTCATAATAATATTTAAAATCTAAAATATGCAAGTTCAAAAGAATAAAACGCACTGTATAATTATATTAACATAATAAAAACAAAAATTATTTTAGAAACTAATTAATATTCCAATTAAAAAATAATGACATTGTACAGAATTATAACTGAAAGATATGAACCAGTTGTAAAAAAAGATAAGTGGCAAAATTTAAATTTTAGTCTTGTGTCTTAATTTCGTAATTTTATTATTATTATTATTATTTGTATTTATTATTTTCTATTTAAAACAATTACTGTATTTAATGTCCCCAGCATTGCCAAACTATTGTAAAAAAATGGAATATAAAAATATATTCTAATTTTAATCGATAAAAAGTCCTAATGAGCCAACTCGCATCCTAGAGCTTTCGAGAACCTCTGTGAATTAAATGATTGTGTTGTATAAACGTGTCACGTAAATTACGTTAAGTGTTAAAAACCTTTTGCTGCTTAACATATTTTTCCTTTCCCAATTTGGCTCTATTCACTTTAATGGCGTTTACAGAAATGAAAAACACACCAAAATAAAATGAAAAATATCTTTTCGTACTTATGAACTGTATAAATATCGTGTTCACGAGATTCTTCGTAACATATACTGCAAAACGTTTGAAAAATCCTACTTAAAATGCTTGTAGGAAACACGAGAAACATACAAAGCGAAAGCAATTACAATCCTAGGTAAGTCTGGTCGGTATCTTTCATGCTTTTCTATAATGGGTTTTCACCATTTGTAATTTTAAAAACCGGATTTGACTTTATTCTCCTAAATCTTTTCCTAAAGTATTATTGCTTGGAGAAGAAAAATAAAACATACCAAAATTTGGATATTGAAGACACAAGTAAAACAACTGTAGGTTCCACCGAGATTTGCACTCGGATCGCTGGATGCAAAGTCCAGAGTGCTAACGATTCCACCATGGAACCCATTAATTGTCTATTCTAATGCAAAACAATTGTACTATATAAAGCAGAGAAAATTAATCTACATCTTGTGGATTACGAAACAGTCAATCTATTGTTATTCAATAATCATAAACAATATATTGTTTCTTTTGGAATTTCGCACAAAGCTACTCGAGGGCTATCTGCGCTAGCCGTCCCTAATTTTTCAGTAAAGACTAGAGGTAAGGCAGCTAGTCATCACCACCCACCGCCAACTCTTGGGCTACTCTTTTACGAACGAATAGTGGAATTCACTATTACGCCCCCAAGGCTAGGAGGGTGGAGCATATTTGGCGCGACGCGGATGCGAACCCGCGACCCTCAGACTACGAGTCGAATGTTTTAACCCACCTGGCCATGTCATGCTCTACAGAACGTTAAAGCTGATTTTCTTTAACAATATAAAATGAAACATATGAAAACGAATATTTCTTTCGCATTAACCACATCTGTCTTCCTGATTGCAAATCTCCGAAATCTTAAAACTCTAGATTCCCTTTTACATACCCGTCGTGGGCAGAACAAAGACAATCAATTTTGTTACTTTGTGCTTCATAGCGAACAATCAAATGAACAACATCTGCATACGTGCAACATTCCATCTCGAAACACATAGGTTTTTATCTGAATTCACTGTCATAATTTGCAATTATTTCTTAAGCCTACGCCACTGCTGGAAGGTTCAATAAAATTAGAGAAACAAGAGTAAATACCACTTATGTTATTATCTAACATAAATTATATAAAGAGAAACGAGAGAACGTCCATTATATCGGTTTTTGTTCGTTTATATTTTTATATACAGCTGATTCTTTCATTTTACGATCTAAGAAACTGATGCCTCTACTGAATACTTTACACGTAACTGGGCAATCCGTCTTTCGTATATCACAATTCTCGTTGTCATTTATTGCACGTCTGCTTTGTCTATATCCTGCAAATATTCAATGATAAGTTTTTCCAAGGGTCTCCCAGATTCTACATTGCAGATAACATTATATTCTACGTATTCTAAAGAGTATATATACTTTGTTAAAGACTTTCCTGTCGTATTTGACGAGTTAACGAAACCCAAGTCTCTAACTCTGACGTTTCACACTTCCTTTATATTCCCGTTTATCTCCTTAGAAAAACGGTCAGCCGACTAAAGTAGATTATTTTATGTCTAGTTTAGCATTTACAAATTCTTTGTTTTTAGGTATCACAAAAAATAACTCTTCAACGTTTACGTGATTTTCTCAATACATTTAGATTCAATCATTTGTGATTCGTAAACAAATGGGGATATTGATCTGTTATTAGCGAAATGAAACTAATAATAAAATACGTTTCTGTAAATGTAACTTGAATTTAATGAAAAATTACACACAAACAAACATCAACTGTCCTGCATTCACGACAATCCACGTAATTTTTACGTCATTTAACACGTTCCGGATTAGCCATCTATAAACTTGAAGAGAAGTAAATGTGTAAAAACCATTAAACGACACTTTTATTAATGATATCGGCATTAAATGGACGACGGTTTATTTCTCTCAGTCAGTAGAACAGTAACAGTAGAGACTCACGTGAGTAATCTTTTTTAATCTAAATTTCGTCCATTACATTACTGGCAAGAGGAATAGTTCATTATAGCACTGGTCTTGCTATATGTATTATCAGTTGATATACGAATTTAAAATGGACTTCTTCACGAGCTTTCAAAGTATATTCGTATATTTTCACTTGTGTATTTCTTTTTACCACTTCGGATCTTTTACCAGCTGGCGGTAAAGATCAGTTTAGTAGAATTAAATGATTGTGTTGTGTAAACGTTTCTTGAAAATTACGTTAAGTTTTAAAATCCTTTTGCTGCTTAACATATTTCTCCTCTCAAATTTGGCTCTATTCAATTTAATGGCGTTTACAGGAATGAAAAACACACCAAAATAAAATGAAAAATATCTTTTCCTACTTATTAACTGTATAAATATCGTGTTCACGAGATTCTTCGTAACCTATACTGCAAAACGTTTGAAAAATCCTACTTAAAATGCTTGTAGGAAACACGAGAAACATACAAAGCGAAAGCAATTACAATCCTAGGTAAGTCTGGTCGGTATCTTTCATGCTTTTCTATAATGGGTTTCACCATTTGTAATTTTAAAAACCGGATTTGACTTTATTGTCCTAAATCTTTTCCTAAAGTATTATTGCTTGGAGAAGAAAAATAAAACATACCAAAATTTGGATATTGAAGACATACGTAAAACAACTGTAGGTTCCACCGAGATTTGCACTCGGATCGCTGGATGCAAAGTCCAGAGTGCTAACCATTCCACCATGGAACCTATTAATTGTCTATTCTAATGCAAAACAATTGTACTATATAAAGCAGAGAAAATTAATCTACATCTTGTGGATTACGAAACAGTCAATTTATTGTTATTCAATAATTATGAACAATATATTGTTTCTTTTGGAATTTCGCACAAAGCTACTCCAGGGCTATCTGTGCTAGCCGTCCCTAATTTTGCAGTAAAAGACTAGAAGGAAGGCAGCTAGTCATCACCACCCACCGCCAACTCTTGAGCTACTCTTTTACGAACGAATAGTGGAATTCACTATTACGCCCCCAAGGCTAGGAGGGTGGAGCATATTTGGCGCGACGCGGATGCGAACCCGCGACCCTCAGACTACGAGTCGAATGTTTTAACCCACCTGGCCATGTCATGCTCTACAGAACGTTAAAGCTGATTTTTTTTTAACAATATAAAATGAAACATATGAAAAACGAATATTTCTTTCGCATTAACCACATCTGCTTCCTGATTGCAAATCTCCGAAATCTTAAAACTCTAGATTCCGTTTTACATACTCCTCGTGGGCAGAACAAAGACAATCAATTTTGTTGCTTTGTGCTTCATAGCGAACAATCAAATGAACAACATCTGCATACGTGCAACATTCCATCTCGAAACACATAGGTTGTTATCTGAATTCACTGTCATAATTTGCAATTATTTCTTAAGCCTACGCCACTGCTGGAAGGTTCAATAAAATTAGAGAAACAAGAGTAAATACCACTTATGTTATTATCTAACATAAATTATATAAAGAGAAACGAGAGAACGTCCATTATATCGGTTTTTGTTCGTTTATATTTTTATATACAGCTGATTCTTTCATTTTACGATCTAAGAAACTGATGCCTCTACTGAATACTTTACACGTAACTGGGCAATCCGTCTTTCGTATATCACAATTCCCGTTGTCATTTATTGCACGTCTGCTTTGTCTATATCCTGCAAATATTCAATGATAAGTTTTTCCAAGGGTCTCCCAGATTCTACATTGCAGATAACATTATATTCTACGTATTCTAAAGAGTATATATACTTTGTTAAAGACTTTCCTGTCGTATTTGACGAGTTAACGAAACCCAAGTCTCTAACTCTGACGTTTCACACTTCCTTTATATTCCCGTTTATCTCCTTAGAAAAACGGTCAGCCGACTAAAGTAGATTATTTTATGTCTAGTTTAGCATTTACAAATTCTTTGTTTTTAGGTATCACAAAAAATAACTCTTCAACGTTTACGTGATTTTCTCAATACATTTAGATTCAATCATTTGTGTTTCGTAAACAAACGGGGATATTGATCTGTTATTAGCGAAATGAAACCAATAATAAAATACGTTTCTGTAAATGTAACTTGAATTTAATGAAAAATTACACACAAACAAACTTCAACTGTCCTGCATTCACGACAATCCACGTAATTTTTACGTCATTTAACACGTTCCGGATTAGCCATCTATAAACTTGAAGAGAAGTGAATGTCTAAAAACCATTAAACGACACTTTTATTAATGATATCGGCATCAAATGGGCGATGATTTATTTCTCTGTGTCAGTTCCACAGTTACAGCACAGACTCACGTAAGTAATCTTTTTTAATCTATAATTTTCCATTACATTACTGGCAAGAAGAATAGTTCATTATAGCCCTGTTCTTGCTATTGTATTGTCAGTTCATATACGAATTGAAAATGGACTTCTTCACCAGCGTTCTAAATATATATGCGTATATTTTCACTTGTGTATTTCTTTTTACCACTTCTGATCTTTTACCAGCTGGCGGTAAAGATGAGTTTAGTAAAATTAAATCATTGTGTTGTGTAAACGTGTCTTGACAATTACGTTAAGTGTTAAACACCTTTTGCTGCTTAACATATTTCTCCTCTCAAATTTGGCTCTATTCAATTTAATGACGTTTAAAGAAATGAAAAACACACCAAAATAAAATGAAAAATATCTTTTCGTACTTATGAACTGTATAAATATCGTGTTCACGAGATTCTTCAAAACATATACTGGAAAACGTTTGAAAACCCCAACTTAAAATGCTTGTAGGAAACACGAGAAACATACAAAGCGAAAACAATTACAATCCAAGGTAAGACTGGTAGGTATCTTTCATGCTTTTCTATAATGGGCTTTCACCAGTTGTACTTTTAAATACCGGATTTGAGTTTATTCTCCTAAATCTCTTCCTTATGTATTACTGCTTGGAGAAGAAAAATAAAACATACCAAAATTTGGATATTGAAGACATGCGTAAAACCAATGTAGGTTCCACCGAGATTTGAACTCGGATCGCTGGATTCAAAGTCCAGAGTGCTAACCATTACACCATGGAACCCATTTGTTGTCCATTCTAATAGACAACAATTGTACGCAGAGAAAATTAATCTTACATCTTGTGGATCACGAAACAGTCTATCCATTTTTATTCAATAATTGTGAACAATATATTTTTATTAATTATATACGTATTGGTGAGAGATCATTGCAATAATTAACCCCTTTTGGATTTATCGAAAATTTACCTTTAATATATTCAAATCAGTAAAATACAGTTCATGTTATCTTCAAACATCCAGCATTTCTTCATGCTTCGCGAAAAGCTCTCGAAGGCTATCTGTGCTAACCGTCCCTAATTTAGCAGTGTGAGACTAGAGAGCAGTCAGCTAGTTATCACCTCCAATCCCCAGCTCTTGGCCTACTTTTTTACCAACCAATAATGGGATTAACCGTAACATTAGAACGCCCCCAACTGTTTGGTGGGGCGAGCATGTTTGGTGCGACCGGGATTAGAACTCGCATCCCTCAGACTACGAGTCGAATGTTTTAAACTACCTAGTGATGCCAGGACTTCTGGAAAGAGATTCGTTTGCAACTTCAATAGTTTGTATTAATGGTTCATCCAGTTTACGAATTGACTGTAAAGCTTCTATTGCCGTTTAACACAATCATAACGTAAATGTTGTTTGTAGTTAAACACAAAGGAATGTTTGTGCTCTGCCCACAAAGGGTATCGAAACGGAATTTTTAACATCACAAGTCCGCAATATGTCCAGGGTTGCTGATGAAGGGTAGAATACATCAGAACGACGCTTAGTAATTAGAGGTAAATTAAACTTAAATTAACTTGCATTTATCTTTAAAGTGTATAAGAAATCACCATCGGCTTATGTATTTACACTATTAAAAGGAAGGTTACAAAAATAAGGCACACTGATGTAATATAACCAATCAAATTGTTGAATATCTAGCATCTGAATAAAGTATCCAATGGCACATCATAGTCAATTATATTCCTAATGCAATCAGATCTGTGAGAGCAATATGTCGGTAAAAAACAACACGCTTTTAGTTTTTCGAATTACGAAAACGATGGTTAAAAGTATTGTAGAACACTGGTTTAGGGATAGTTTAAAAGACGATAATGGCCGTTTCACCTTGAGTTATTAAATTTCATTCTTTGTAAGTGATTTAAGTAAAATTATTCACCAAAAATTTACCAAAATCATACGAAAGATAAACAAGACCGACAAAACAAAAAATTAAAAAGCGTTATCATTCGTAGTAGCTTATCCTTCTATATTCAGCTTACGAAAAGTTTTACCACATATTCTGCTGGTGTTGTTTGTTTATTGTATTATAAGATTAGGTTTAACATTACTTGCGTCTTCCAACAAGTTTAAAACAAACTTACGACACAAACATTTATAATAAAGTTTTGTTTTACTTTCTGGAGAAATGCGACGAAACGCTAAATCAAAACTAGAAAACTTAAATCATTAACGATAGTAGTTCTGTGTTGTAAAAACTGAAAACAAAACTATTAATACTTCTTTCTTCTGTCTTGTAAGAAAGTTTTTTTCTATCATCCTAGCATTCCGGAACTGTCGTTGAATGCACGACGTCACTTCCGTTACTCCAGAGATTGATAAACATCTGTGATGTCCACATCACAAGTGGACCAACAAGAGAAACAATGGCGTAAGAGATGGCATTGACGAAGAGACCGGTCAATATCTCGAGGAAACAATGAATGTGTAAGAAATGAAAATAATTAACTGACCGCGGATGATCTTGCAGGAGGCAAAGTCTGGTCCGAAAACAATGGTGGATGACCCACTGTTGATTTTAGGGGTGATAAGTTAACTGAAGGTGATTTTGCTGTCAAAACTGAAGCCAACAGTTGTGTTTTAGTAGACGAAGAAAGGGTTAACTGTGATTTTTGGGAAGACGCTGACGAAAGAGACGAAGGTATTTTAGAATTTGATGACAAAGTAACCAATACTGGTCCCGAGTAAGCCAACGATGAAGTTGGTCTAGAGGAAACTGAGAAAGTGATGACCTGGGGTCTTTGTGATGACGACGAAACAGATGATGGTATTTTTGAAGTAGAAGATGGAAGAGAAAACAAAGACCTCGAACTTGATGATGTCAGAGGTACCTTGACAGATACTTCCGAGGCAGAATAACTGATACTAGTTGAGAGTTCATCAGACACTGCTGTGTCTCGTCGTGACACTTCCGTCCTGTTTTCGTCTTCAGGCGTTTGTAGCACGTCAGACGAAGAAGATAAATCAAAATCAGTACTACTCGAGACATCGCAATTGGGGCACTGGTCACTGTCCATACCTTTTATGTAGCACTTGTTGCAATGCTAAGAGAGAAAACAGCTTTAAAAGGTAACACGTATGATGTAATTCGATCGCATAATAAAGCAACGGTTTGATACAATAAACGTCAAGCTCGTAACTGCAACCACCTTCAGGATATATAAACAGTAAGAGAAAGAAAGTGGTTAACTTACGTCATTCGACGCACCACAGAATAACTAATTTACATCACAGAATGTGCTACCACCGAAACTATTAACAGAACTACATTACTATTACAAGACGTTTATAACTTTATTTTTGAATTTCGCACAAAGCTACTCGAGGTCTATCTGCGCTAGCCGTTCCTAATTTAGCAGTGTAAGAGGAAAGGCAGCTAGTCATCACCACCCACCGCCAACTATTGGGCTACTCTTACCAACGAATAGTGGGATTGACCCTCACCTTATAACGCCCCCACGGCTGAAGGGGCGAGCATGTTTGGTGCAATCCAGATATATATGTAATTTATGTATTTTTTAAAATGTATTTAGAACTAGTCTGTGCAACTCAACGCCTTACATATGTATTTTCTGTAATGTTTACAAACATTAAATATAACAAAGCTCCCTGGCACGTTTACGGACGTAAAACACTAAAAATACCGGATTCGATTCCCTGCAGTGGACAGAGCGCACATAGCCTACTGTGTAGTTTTGCGATCATAACAACAACAAACAATATTATTTATGATTTACCAAAGCATCTTTTAGAATTTTCACACTAGCTACACACAACTTTCCCAAAGTTTCAAGCTGATAGAGTAGGAGGAAGGCAGCTAGTCAACAACACCCGCCGTAAACTCTTAGGCTACTCCTATTTAACCAAACAATGGTATTCAACCATCACTCTTATAACGCATCCAGGGCTCCAACATGCTTAAACATAACGTACGTTGGTTTAGATGTGTTAAAAGACATCTCTTCATTCACCTCTATTAATTTACTATATTTCCAGATGGTTATTTTTGGATCAATTAGTTTTGTTAAACTACCACCAGTCACTTAGAAAATAACAGCGAAATGCCATCTCAGTATAAAATCTGTTTTCACACCTGATTTTTTTTTCATTTATTACAGTTGTCACTAGTTCTTTCTCTCTCTTACTGATGTGACTTGTAATCAATTATTAATATTCACGTAAAATAAATTTAAAAGGTACAATTCGATTTAGATTTCACAGCTAGATTATTCGATATAGTACAATTAAGACCGATAGATTATTCTAGGTTTACGGTGATTTTTTAGTTTCAATATTTATTGATACGACTGTTTCTTTAATAGCCTTGTAAAAAAAATAAAACTTCGAATAACATACTTTATAATCAAATTTCTACCTTGGCGTGTTTCTCTTATAACAAAGCCACATCGGGCTATTCTTCTGAGCCCACCAAGGGAATCGAACCCTGATTTAAGGGTTGTAGACTTACCGCAGTATTAGTGGAAGGCTCTTTCCCTTGGCACACACACGGATATGCTTATGATGCTAGCATTCGTAGTTTTGAGTGTGTAACAAGTCTGTCTCTCAGTGGTTCAGAACTTAAAACTTACAATGTTATAATTTGGGGATTCAATTCCTGCAGATGGGAACAACACAGAATGTCACTCATGTTTGCAGCTTTGTGCTCAAACAAAACTATATATGAAGTTATAAAGAAAAACTGATAACCTAAAGTATGTTGATCTAAGGTGTTAGGTAAGCTTTCGTGTCTCATCCACAAGCACAAAACTCTCTTCTTTAAGAAACCAACATACTGTACGATAGTAAAGACAACAAAATTATGACATACCATACAATGTTTCTCGTCCATTACACAACATTTCATGCACGTGTTGCAGTGGTTACGTGGGTTTACAGACTCTTCACACACATAGCCTCGACACCAAGAGAACTGTAACTTCTTCCGACAGTTCCCATTTGGGCAGTCCCTTAACCCAGGGACAACGTCCAATAAGGTGGCTATGTATCCACAGCAAGGCAGGACAACCGTTCCTAGCAGGTAACGCCTCAAATTTGTGACCTGAGGGAAAAAAGAAACAAATTAACAAAACAGCGAACACAAATCTCACGTCACAAACCAAAATAAATAGGACTTGTAAAAAAACCTTGAATATAACAATTTCTACACTCAATAAAAAAAACAAAACTGTTGATACCACATTAGGTTCATTGCAATGATTGACTCTTAAGTTCTACACACACACACACACACACACACACACACACACACTTCATCTAAATTGATGCTATCATCATACAAACTATGCAGTCTTACAAGAAAATTCAAATTTAATCTTGACTTTTAAATATCCAGTGTTTACCAAAAGTTGTCTTAATATTCATGACTTTATAGTTATTTAAACAACCCACGAATCTAGGGTTCGTCCTCTCTGTGGTGGATGATAGTTTGGTCAGTTTGTTTTCTCAATAGCCCCCCCATGTTGGTCTTGACCAGCAGTTAGAATGATATGGATGTTAACAAACTTTATTTAATTTCCAGTCAGTCTGTCTTCTCGATAGCCGCCTGTTGGTCGACCAGTGGTTAGAAGGATATGAATGTTACTTTATCTAATTATGATCATATTACACACACATGTATAGTTATGTTAAATGTTGGTTACCATCATATTAGCATTTCAATCAGTTGACATAACACCCAACCATGAGAAGGCTTGATGTTTAATCAGTAAATAAAAAGTGCATTATCAAATGATAGTGCCATATTAGGGTGCACTACATAAACTTCTAGTCACTAAAAACATTTATCACTTGTAAATCGTGAGTAGTCCATTTCTTTTGGTCATTTAAAACTTTTATTAACCAAATACCATAAAATTTCCACATTTTCAGAACTACTTACTGGTTTCTACATATTCTTTTAAAAACCATAATAAAAAATGAAAGTATGCAACAAGGGGGCAGTTTGAATAATTGCGTACCTTGTAGACGTTGTAAAGAAGACAAGGGTCACTAATGACCTTTTCCAGATCAATCTCCATAGATTCCAGGACATTGAGTGGATTATCACAATCTCCACACATGCAAGAAAGCATCGAACACTTTCTGATCATTTTGGCACAGGAACAACGACCCGTTCGACAACTTATACGACAGGAACACGTGGTTGGAGAATACAATGACTTGACATCTGGAGGAGCTTGGAGCATTTCCAATAGAGTTTTGTTCCTACTGTCTTCCAGAGGTTCTAAATAAATAATACTACATAAATATTTGAAGTATAACAGTAAACAAAACATTAAGTTACTGCTTAAATAAATTTATTAAAAAGTCAACAATCTATTCGATGAAAAATATTCAAAACAAGAATTTCTTCAGAAAATAACGTTTCTGATCTATGTTCCTGTAACATTTACTCTAAAACAGCAAATATTGCTACATGACTGTTATCTAAATTCCAGTGCTGAATGTGTCCCTAAATAGCTCAAGAAGTAACCATGAGGAATTGTTACAACTCGGATTCAATCCCTGCAACATAAAGACAGCACTAAAACATTAATTTTTCAAAACAGTTTGTAATAAGGGATAAAACTAGTATAAGATGGTATAACATACCTACAACTGGATTAATGTATTTTGTTCAATGCATCAAGCGCAACATTAAATCAATAAGTACTGTCATAATACTGGTTGGAAGAAATAAAACAAAATTATCAAATTTCACAAGGTTATTCATGTCAGTAAATTTACTCAGTCCACGTCATGTGAAGCATTATCTGTAATGTCTATCTTGTGTAGAAGTGCATGAATGCGAATCTAGAAAACACAACAGATGCCACGAGTGCATCAACCATGCATTAACAGTACCATACTGAAGTGGATCGATTATAATTTGCATAATTCTTATCCATATGAAATAGTCTTCGCTGGGTCCATATCTTGACTACATGTTCCAGTGTCAGAGTACCATTAACTTTTCTAATCCACATACCATAAAAATCATCTCGGGAAACATTGCCAGAAGTACAAGAATCAGCATCTCTAAGTGGGTAAATGTTCAAAGTAAAGAAGCAAAGGTCATCTTCAGGCAGTTTGGAAAGTCTAAAACGACGTCATGAACTTCAGTCTGTCTTCACCACAATGCCTTTTTGTGACTTAGTCTTTGGGACTCTGTGAAGCAGTCTGTTGAAGTTTTGACAGTTCGATATCAGAGTTCTGCACGAGATTAGATCAAAGATTTTAATGTAATAACCAAAGAAAGAAATCTGTATGTCAGTGAGGAACATTCACAGTAGTTGCCACTGCTTGGTGTGACCATCGACTATTGCAAACACCAATGCACTTCAGTAACAGACTTTTATAACTTAGATTCTTCAACTGCGCATTGCCTGCATTTTTGAAAAATATAAAACTGACATTCAAAACCACAGCCTGAAACAGCAATATCATGTAGTTGCATCCAACACTGAATCTTTAACATTCTGATGAAATACTGCAGCAGCAATATGTGGTCAAATACATCAAAAGGGTTTGACCTCCCAAGTCCAAACTGTAATTAAAACTCAAACTGGTCAAGAGATGACAGAGCTATGGGCTAAAAGTTAATAAATTTCAGAAACTCAGAGCCATCTACGAGGATAAAAGGAACAACAAAGAAACAAGCTACAAAGTAAAACTGATACCGAGTACCTTGGTGAAAGAAGGATCTAAAAATGTCCAAATAATTTTATCTTTCTTGCTTTTCTTTTATAACTTAGTTGTTTCATTCTTTCCTGTCTGATTAGACAGATGAAAACACTCACTTTTAGCACACCGTCGTTTTGCTATGGGTTCTGTATCTGGTTCAGGCAGAGGGAGCTCTCCCAAGAAGGAACGTCCCTCTAGCGGCAGTTCTGTAAGATATTTGAATCGAGTGTCGAAGTGCCACAGATACATCTTCATTTTTGCAGCTTGGTAATGACGTAGTGTTATCTGGAATAAAGTTAAACTTCATACAAATGAACATCAACCAACTTTATAACCTGCTTAACTCTACGAAATACACTGTTTATATGGCATATTTTCTCTAAATCCATCGTATGCTTGTTACTGTACGTATATAACTCGTTCAAGTTGACGACAATCAAATCCTAATGTTAGTTATTTTTAAATGCACATCACTAAAGGTTAATATTACTAACCATATAACTGATACATCACTCAAAATCTCGTTTTCTTAAACCACAAAGTTGAAAATTGTGAAAAACTTAGAAAAAATGTAGAAACTAGAGAATAATATAAGTAGAATAACTTCACCAACCTTATGCAGTGGACACGATTTAATTTCTCCATCTGTAACGTCTACCAGTTTGGAGGTATCGTATAGGTTAGCCGACGCAATAATTCCGACCCTCTGGTGGCGAACTCCAAGAAACATGGCCGGCTCTCGATCGACCAAGAGCTTAACTACATCACCTTCACACCTCATGGCCGTCACTGTCATAAATGGCACGACGATGCACGTCATTTTCTTAGTTCTTAAGTGTCCTGGTGATTCGAACTCGTACACGAACTTCCTAAAAAAGTCCAACATCACGAATAAGAAGATGATTGGCTAAAATCAACACTAACTGTATAGTAGTCTGCGATCGTAAACTGCACAATAACGTTATATATAATTTTTATGAAATACAAAATCATACACTGCCGTTAAGAGTACAAAAATATTTATATTGACGTCACGTATACCACATAAACAGATATAGCATCACCTGCAACATGTACGGTTACTTCCAACAATGTAGAAAAAATAATGGTCATTTTGCTAGACACAGTGTCTCCCCCAAACTGTTTGTTGTGAATTTCCCACAAAGCTACTCGAGGGCTATCTGTGCTAGCCATCCCTAATTTAGCAGTGTAAGACTAGAAAGAAGGCAGCTAGTCATCACCACCCACCGCCAACTGTTGGGCTACTCTTTTACAAACGAATAGTGGGATTCACCGTCACATTATAATGCCACCACGGTTTGGTGCGACGGGGATGCGAACCCGCGACCCTCAGACTACGAGTCGCACGCCTTAACACGTTTGACCATGCCGGGCCCAACCCAAACTGTGTCGTAGCATGTTTGCAATCACCAAGTAATTTATATTTAATAATGTAAATTTATTATGTTTCAAATTTTTAAATTTTGTTTCTTCGATACACACAGCATAACAGTAATGTGTGCCTATCCTAGTCATGAGGGTGCCACCAAGCTTGTCACATGGCCTAATGGCTGAAAACGTTCTGGAAGCACGGGTCCGGAAAACAGGGTTTATGGCGTCCTGTAGAGCATGCATTATAATAATGATACGTCAATACTAAAGGCTTAAGCTAACTTCACCGTACAGAACATAAAACACAACAATACTAGTTTTTAGCTAATGTTATAACATATTTTAACACCACAATACCGTGTTTCTCCGATAATAAGACCTACCCATAAAATAAGACCTAGTGTGATTTTTGGGGATAGTTTTAATATAAGCCCTACCCTTAAAATAAGCCCTAGTTAAGAGTGGCAGGAAGAGGAAAGAAATAAAAAAATAATTTATTAATTAGTTTAATAGTTAGTTAATTAGTTTGTTTAAGTATTAATCAGTTAGTTTAATAATAGTTTATTTTAAATGGTTAGTAAAATACTTTTACTTTGTAACTTCATTTTTTAATATATCAAAATAAGACATCCCCCGAAAATAAGCCCTAGTGTCATATTTGGAGTGAAAATTAATATAAACCCTGTCTTGTTTTTGGAGAAACACGGTAGTCTCCAAACAACTGAGTGATTCTCAATTATATAAACTTTATCATGGAATGGTTTGATTCAAAATATTTCTCTACCGTTTATATTTATTCTAGCGGATTTCGAAAACTGGAATTAACAAAACGTACCTTTACTGAAAATCACCTTTAGTTTGTTGTAATTCTTTCCTTCCGGTTTATGGACCTGAAAGTAAAACAAGACACAAGCTATTGAAGTTCTCAACAGTGAATGTTCTTACCAGCTTCAATCATTTTTGTGTGTGTGTGTGTGTGTGTATCACTAGAATTAAACTGTAGACACATGCTATTCCCGTTGTACGTGTGGTTCATGTTGTCATCCAATAGAAACTAACGCATCATTGTAAATATAACACACTCAGACACATAGATGGCGTAAACAAAAATTTTATTTGTGGCAAGTTGGCAAAACTTGCACCTAAATCAGGCCCGACTACAACATAAAATTATAACACTGCTGTAATAACACTAATAAAACATTACACTAATGATGGCGAACCTGTGGCACGCGAAAAAAGTTTGCTAGCACGCAGCATGCAGTGCCACCTTTTAATTTTTCAAACTCTAACCCATAATAAATAAATTATACATATATAACGATTATCATTATTGCCACATGCAGCAATGAATGATTGTTTTCCAACCAAAAGCAGTGAGAAATGTTCACAGAAGACGTCTCACCCTCTCTTGGCGCTAGCTTTGCTGTTGCGGAAACATGCGACGTCAACACGTTTTGAATTCCTCGCAGGTCCAATGCACACAACAGTACTTGAGTGAAAATAGAAGTAAACCATTGGTATTGGCTTCACTCTGCTTATATTTTTCTTCTGTTGTTTGCAAATGAATAATGGATATTTAGTGATAATAAGAGTAAATATAAATTTATTTTTTTGCAGTAATAAATAATAATGTTAAAATTATGTTATTTGGCGTAGCATGTGCATATTATTGATCAGATAGTTATAATTTATTTTTATATCAATGACATAACTTTCACCTGTTATGTTACGGTAAGTTAAGTTATTGTATTTAAGTAATTGTCGAGATATTTTAAATTGTATTTACCCTTTTCAGCTTGTCAGAATGCCAGCTCAACAAGCAAAGAAACAAAAATGTTCAGCTGGAAGGTTTTTCGTTTTGATTTGAATTAAGCACAAGGCTACTGTTTGGGCTCTCTGTGCTTTGCCGACCTCGGGTATCGAAACCAGGATTTTAGCGGTATGAGTCCGCAGACATACCGCTGTGGCACTGGGGGGACTTAAATGGAAGGAGCAGCAGTTTTTCAGGAATCGTGGACTGAAACATTTGATCAAAAAGGGTGATGAAACACTATACATCTTATATTATGAAACAGTGGTAGGAGGACTTCCTCTGTAAAGCGGTATTATGAAACTGTTCATTAAAAGCTTTGTGATAAGAGTGAGCAAAAACCAAAAGTATATTTCTCAAGAAGTCAGCAACAACAACATGGAGTCAAATGTTTTCAAGAAATTTGTTTCAGGTAGTTTAAACTTGGTTGTTGCTAGTTTTAAGATTTTAAAGATTACTGCTCAACATGGAAAACTACTTATTGATGGTGAGTATGTTAAATAATCATGGATAGAATGTACTCCTTTCCTTTTTAACAGTTTTCCAGAAAAAGGAAAAATCATTCAGCAAGTTAAGGAATTACCAATAAGTAGAAACACAGTAAAGGATAGAATATTACAGATGGAAACATAGAATTACCAGTGAGTAGAAACACAGTAAAAGATAGAATATTACAGATGGAAACAAACATAGCAGAATTACCAGTGAGTAGAAACACAGTAAAGGATAGAATATTACAGATGAAAACAAACATAGCAGAGTTACAAGTGAGTAGAAACACAGTAAAGGATAGAATATTACAGATGGAAACAAAGAATTACCAGTAAGTAGAAACACACAGTAAAGGATAGAATATTACAGATGGAAACAAACATAAAAAGAATTAACAGTGAGTAGAAACACAGTAAAGGATAGAATATTACAGATGGAAACAAACATAGCAGAGTTACAAGTGAGTAGAAACACGGTAAAGGATACAATATTACAGATGGAAACGTAGAATTACCAGTGAGTAGAAACACAGTAAAGGATAGAATATTACAGATGGAAACATAGAATTACCAGTGAGTAGAAACACAGTAAAGGATAGAATATTACAGATGGAAACATAGAATTACCAGTGAGTAGAAACACAGTAAAGGATAGAATATTACAGATGGAAACAAACATAGCAGAATTACCAGTGAGTAGAAACACAGTAAACGATAGAATATTACAGATGAAAACAAACATAGCAGAGTTACAAGTGAGTAGAAACACAGTAAAGGATAGAATATTACAGATGGAAACATAGAATTACCAGTGAGTAGAAACACAGTAAAGGATAGAATATTACAGATGGAAACAAACATAGCAGAATTAACAGTGAGTAGAAACACAGTAAAGGATAGAATATTACAGATGGAAACAAACATAGCAAAATTACCAGTAAGTAGAAACACAGTAAAGGGTAGAATATTACAGATGGAATTAAACATAAAAGAATTAACAGTAAGTAGAAACACAGTAAAGGATAGAATATTACAGATGGAAACAAACATAGCAGAATTACCAGTGAGTAGAAACACAGTAAAGGATAGAATATTACAGATGAAAACAAACATAGCAGAGTTACAAGTGAGTAGAAACACAGTAAAGGATAGAATATTACAGATGGAAACAAACATAGCAGAATTACCAGCAAGTAGAAACACAGTAAAGGATAGAATATTACAGATGGAATTAAACATAAAAGAATTAACAGTAAGTAGAAACACAGTAAAGGATAGAATATTACACATGGAAACAAACACAGAATTACCAGTGAGAATAAACACAGTGAAGGATAGAATATTACAGATGGAAACATAGAATTACCAGTGAGTAGAAACACAGTAAAGGATAGAATATTACAGATGGAAACATAGAATTACCAGTGAGTAGAAACACAGTAAAGGATAGAATGTTACAGATGGAAACAAACATAGCAAAATTAGCAGCAAGTAGAAACACAGTAAAGGATTGAATATTGCAGATGGAAACATAGAATTACCAGTGAGTAGAAACACAGTAAAGGATAGAATGTTACAGATGGAAACAAACATAGCAAAATTACCAGTAAGTAGAAACACAGTAAAGGATAGAATATTACAGATGGAAACAAACATAGCAAAATTACCAGTAAGTAGAAACACAGTAAAGGATAGAATATTACAGATAGAAACAAACATAGCAAAATTACCAGTGAGTAGAAACACAGTAAAGGATAGAATATTACAGATGGAAACAAACATAGCAAAATTACCAGTAGAGTAGAAACACAGTAAAAGGATAGAATATTACAGATGGAAACAAACATAGCAAAATTACCAGTGAGTAGAAACACAGTAAAGGATAGAATATTACAGATGGAAACAAACAGAAGTAAAATTACCAGTGAGTAGAAACACAGTAAAGGATAGAATATTACAGATGAAACAAACACAGAATTATCAGTGAGTAGAAACACAGTAAAGGATAGAATATTACAGATGAAACAAACACAGAATTACCAGTGAGAATAAACACAGTAAAGGATAGAATATTAAAGATGGAAACAAACACAGAATTACCAGTGAGTAGAAATCTGTATAAATACAGTGCACTGATGGATCAGCAGGTTTTCGTCAAAGTGACACTGCACAGTTATGTAAGAGTACAATTTAATTTATGGATAATACCTAAAACATGAACTCTTACATACAAATGTAAGTTGAGACTGGCCCAATAGACTCATAGAAATTAAAGTACCAACAAACTCGCATTTCAGTTTTTATTACTGATCAGGATCTAAGTGATGAGTAACGGATAGAAATACTTTATACACAAGCATTATCAAAATGCCATTGGTTTCGCTAAATAGTAGATAGGGACAGTGGGAATATCGTTAACCCAATCACGCACGTTACTAATTAGATAACAAGGCAAGATATTACTTTGATGCTAAACAAGAAATCAGACAACAAATACGAATTGTCATATTTAAAGTTCATTGCATTGCCAGTGCTGTATTGTGATCGACTTAAGTTGCAAAAGAGCAGCTCACAGCAAATAGCAATTGATATCTTCTTCATACTGATGAAGACTATTGTCCCGTTCGATCTAATTCTTTGCTCTCATCTGGAAAATCCAAAATGGAATAATGGAACATTCTTATTACCATCAATACAAAATGAATTGATTGTTATCATTAGTATACAACTAACATAAAGTTGGTTTTAACTGAAATAAAGGAAGCACCTTTTGGTCCATACTCAGAGATGAAGCTTTGTCATTCAAAACAGAGTTAACAGCCCCTGTGCATCCTTGTTGATGAGAGAAAGACAAGGATATTTTGTTAGTTCTGTGAGACAGCTCAGACTCACTGAAGAGTGTGTAAGGCATGGGATTTTACACATTAAACATTTAAAAGTGCCCTGGTCATAACTATAACAGCACTTCGAATATGTCAAGTGTAATTAACGATGTTCAAACATAGGCAAGAACAGTGTACAAACTAGTAGCTTATGTTCACTGCCCGAACCATAAGCTCAATATTATCAATGCATTGCCATGCAAAAAAAAAAAAAAATCAATTTTACCATTTCTTCAAGTGATCAAAGCAAGCCGAACTATTAGAAAGTATTACACCTGCAGAGGGCCAACCATGAAGCCAGTTACTGATGTGTGTAGAGTTCATTGGTGTAGGACCTAAATGTTACAGTTTACAGTCTACACAATGACGGCTACCACAAGAACTACACGCAAACGAAGTTGTATTTAAAAACAAAAGTGGAAGCACGTGGACTTTCAGCTTCTATGGCATCACCTGACTTTGCAGCTACCTCCCTTACTGTGTACAATCTGTCTCATATTGGAGGAATCACTGTTGGACTGCAGGAATCTTCTACTGGCATCATGTATGCCTAAGACCTGCAAAGTCGATGCTTGAAATCAGTAGTGTTTTTCAGATATCAATATATATATATATATGTATGTACACACTGATATAGATATACTAAGGGTGTGTGTGTGTGTGTGAATTTATTTACACAAATAAAGCTAATAGTTTTTAATGTTGACATGAATAGAGGGAATGAAAGTAATGAAAACTATACTGTTACTTAACGCGATCACATATCCTTGTCCATGCTAAAATGTCTATGCTATTCAAGTTGATTAAATAAAAGCCACTTATACTGGAAGACACGAGAACTTTGATGAGATTTTCAACCACGTGTATGAGCCTGCCATTCGTATGGCGGAGTGTCAATGTTAAGCCTAGTCATCCGAGAATCTAGTGTGGACGACAACGACACAAAACGAACTGTTTTGTCATCTATCAAATATCACTACCGCGTTAATTTTGCACTAACTTCCGAGGACTACATCACTACCAATTTTGAGGAAAGATGCTCAGGTCTATCAAACAAATTGATACCTTTAAACAAATAGTATCCTATTAAATTAATTATTCATCAGAAGATGTAATATTGTTAGACTTAAGTTATATAAACTTGTAATACTTTTGTGTATAAATTATAAATACAAATATAATCCTTTGGCACCAATACTCACACTGCAGTTGTCTCTCGATCTGTAAGGATAGAATAAATGATGTATTCTATAACACTGAACTTCATATATCATTGTTGCACAAACTCCATAAATGCATTTCATTATTAATTTCTTTGAAAGATTAGCCCACACATGTATCAGTATTTTGGGTCTGGTTCCCTCTGTTTTAGAGACAGAAATAACTAACATTTCATCAGTGGTCACCGCCTCCAAAGTTCACTGAGCAGGAGCTGGTCAGGTGAAGATGGAAGCGGGTGTTTCCTTCTTGCAGTAACAGCAAAGAACCTCGTGATGCAGCATGGCCCTCAAACACTGCAAGAAGACCACTTTCCACAACATGTATGCACTAATGAAGATTGCATACACCGTTCCTGTCACGTTGGGTGAGGGATCCATCAACACTCTGAGCAGACTACACACTCAACCTTAATCCATTCTTGCAAACATTCAAATCCACTATGACAAGGAGGTGGATTCAGATACAACTTTGGACTTTTGAGAGAACGCATTCTCCGACTTAAGCACGAAAATCTGTTGATGCTGTTAAGTGTAAATATTTAAGTATTCCATATTACAATAAGTAATATAAGTCTGCACACTAATGCATGTATCTATTGACTAGCATTTGTAAAACAGAATTAGTTCAATACTTAAGCCTTATGACTTATTTATAAATTTTTTTTCTGTGGATTTGATCTCCATATTTCATAATTTTAGTTTTCTGTTAGCAGGATCATATTCACAATATTCTGGAGGATGTATTTTCAGCATCACATTTAAATTCGTTTGCAGCTAATTTAAAGTACAAGTAAATTATGGTTTTATATTCATAAACATTAGTGAAAAGTGAAAACCAAATGAAGTTAATCCTCAGTATCTTAATGTAAACCATAATTTACTTTTACTTTAAATTAGCTCCAGAGGAATTTAAATATTATGCTAAAAATACATGCTCAGAATATTGTGGATATGATTCTCATGGTTGAAGGGTCCAACTCCAACACACCATTGTGGCCTTGAATTTCTGTAGACAGGTGGTCTTGGGGAGGCCCTCCCAAGATCAAACAGCTAGACCATTTGGGCGAGAGTCAACTGAACGCAAGCACAGAATGTCCTCACAGCAGGTGTAATTATATTAAGCAACGTGGAAAGTTCTGAATATTGTTAAAAATTTCCCACAAACCAACTTTCACTAAATTGGTCCACCTGTTAAACAAATATTAAAATATCTTCAAAATTAACTACTCATGTAACAAATGTTTCATAATAATATTTAAAATCTAAAATATACAAGTTCAAAAGAATAAAACGCACTGTATAATTATATTAACATAATAAAAACAAAAATTATTTTAGAAACTAATTAATATTCCAATTAAAAAATAATGACATTGTACAGAATTATAAATGAAAGATATGAACCAGTTGTAAAAAAAGATAAGTGGCAAAATTTAAATTTTAGTCTTGTGTCTTAATTTCGTAATTTTATTATTATTATTATTATTTGTATTTATTATTTTCTATTTAAAAGAATTACTG
Source organism: Tachypleus tridentatus (assembly GCF_004210375.1). Classification (NCBI taxonomy): domain Eukaryota; kingdom Metazoa; phylum Arthropoda; class Merostomata; order Xiphosura; family Limulidae; genus Tachypleus; species Tachypleus tridentatus. The sequence continues at coordinate 169,480,144 of NC_134825.1, forward strand.
TATTTAGTGTCCCCAGCATTGCCAAACTATTGTAAAAAAATGGAATATAAAATATATTCTAATTTACATCGATAAAAGTCCTAATGAGCCAACTCGCATCCTAGAGCTTTCGAGAACCTCTGTGAATTAAATGATTGTGTTGCGTAAACGTCTCTCGTAAATTACGTTAAGTGTTAAAAACCTTTTGCTGCTTAACATATTTTTCCTTTCCAATTTGACTCTATTCACTTTAATGGCGTTTACAGAAATGAAAAACACACCAAAATAAAATGAAAAATATCTTTTTGTACTTATGAACTGTATAAATATCGTGTTCACGAGATTCTTCGTAACATATACTGTAAAACGTTTGAAAAAATCCTACTTAACATGCTTGTAGGAAACACGAGAAACATACAAAGCGAAAGCAATTACAATCCTAGGTAAGTCTGGTCGTTATCTTTCATGATTTTCTATAATAGGTTTTCACCATTTGTAATTTTAAATACCGGATTTGAGTTTATTCTCCTAAATCTCTTGCTAAAGTATTATTGCTAGGAGAAGAAAAATGAAACATACCAAAATTTGGATATTGAAGACATACGTAAAATCACTGTAGGTTCCACCGAGATTTGAACTCGGATCGCTGGATTCAAAGTCCAAAGTGCTAACCATTCCACCATGGAACCCGTTAATTGTCTGTTCTAATACACAACAATTGTACTATATAACGCAGAGAAAATTAATCTTGCATCTTGTGGATCACGAAACAGTCAATCTATTGTTATTCAATAATTATGAACAATATATTGTTTCTTTTGGAATTTCGCACAAAGTTACTCGAGGGCGTTCTGTGCTAGCCGTCCATAATTTTGCAGTAAAAGACTAGAAGGAAGGAAGCTAGTCATCACCACCCACCGCCAACTCTTCAGCTACTCTTTTACAAACGAATAGTGGAGTTCACTACTACGCCCCCAAGGCTAGGAGGGTGGAGCATATTTGGCGCGACGCGGATGCGAACCCGAGACCCTCAGACTACGAGTCGAAAGTTTTAACCCACCTGGCCATCTCATGATCTACAGAACGCTAGAGCTGATTTTATTTAACAATATAAAATGAAACATATGAAAAACGAATATTTCTTTCGCATTAACCACATCTGCCTCCGGATTGCAAATCTCCGAAATCTTAAAACTCTAGATTCCGTTTTACATACCCGTCGTGGGCAATTTTGTTGCTTTGTGCTTCGTAGCGAACAATCAAATGAACAACATCTGCATACGTGCAACATTCCATCTCGAAACACATAGGTTGTTTTCTGAATTCACTGTCATAATTTGCAATTATTTCTTAAGCCTACGCCACTGCTGGAAGGTTCAATAAAATTAGAGAAACAAGAGTAAATACCACTTATGTTATTATCTAACATAAATTATATAAAGAGAAACGAGAGAACGTCCATTATATCGGTTTTTGTTGGTTTATATTTTTATATACAACTGATTCTTTCATTTTACGATCTAAGAAACTGATGCCTCTACTGAGTACTTTACACGTAACTTGGCAATCCGTCTTTCGTATATCACAATTCCCGTTCTCATTTATTGCACGTCTACTTTGTCTATATCCTGCAAATATTCAATGATAAGTTTTTCCAAGGGTCTCCCAGATTCTACATTGCAGATAACATTATATTCTACGTATTCTAAAGAGTATATGATATACTTTGTTAAATACTTTCCTCTCGTATTTGACGAGTTAACAAAACCCAAGTCTCTAACTCTGACATTTCACACTTCCTTTTTATTCCCGTTTATCTCCTTAGAAGAACGGTCAGCCGACTAAAGCAGATTATTTTATGTCTAATTTACCATTTACGAATTCTTTGTTTTTAGGTATCACAAAAAATAACTCTGCAACGTTTACGTGATTTTCTCAATACATTTAGATTCAATCATTTGTGATTCGTAAACAAATGGGGATATTGATCTGTTATTAGCGAAATGAAACTAATAATAAAATACGTTTCTGTAAATGTAACTTGAATTTAATGAAAAATTACACACAAACAAACTTCAACTGTCCTGCATTCACGACAATCCACGTAATTTTTACGTCATTTAACACGTTCCGGATTAGCCATCTATAAACTTGAAGAGAAGTAAATGTGTAAAAACCATTAAACGACACTTTTATTAATGATATCGGCATTAAATGGACGACGGTTTATTTCTCTCAGTCAGTTCCACAGTAACAGTAGAGACTCACGTGAGTAATCTTTTTTAATCTAAATTCGTCCATTACATTACTGGCAAGAGGAATAGTTCATTATAGCACTGGTCTTGCTATATGTATTATCAGTTGATATACGAATTTAAAATGGACTTCTTCACGAGCTTTCTAAAGATATATATTCGTATATTTTCACTTGTGTATTTCTTTTTACCACTTCGGATCTTTTACCAGCTGGCGGTAAAGATCAGTTTAGTAGAATTAAATGATTGTGTTGTGTAAACGTTTCTTGAAAATTACGTTAAGTTTTAAAATCCTTTTGCTGCTTAACATATTTCTCCTCTCAAATTTGGCTCTATTCAATTTAATGGCGTTTACAGGAATGAAAAACACACCAAAATAAAATGAAAAATATCTTTTCCTACTTATTAACTGTATAAATATCGTGTTCACGAGATTCTTCGTAACATATACTGTAAAACGTTTGAAAAATCCTACTTAAAATGATTGTAGGAAACACGAGAAACATACAAAGCGAAAGCAATTACAATCCTAGGTTAGACTGGTCGGTATCTTTCATGCTTTTCTATAATGGGTTTTCACCATTTGTAATTTTAAATACCGGATTTGAGTTAATTCTCCTAAATCTCTTCCTAAAGTATTATTGCTTGGAGAAGAAAAATAAAACATACCAAAATTTGGATATTGAAGACATACGTTAAATAACTGTAGGTTCCACCGAGATTTGAACTCGGATCGCTGGATTCAAAGTCCAGAGTGCTAACCATTACAGCATGGAACCATTTATTGTCCATTCTAATACACAACAATTGTACGCAGAGAAAATTAATCTTTCATCTTGTGGATTACGAAACAGTCTATCCATTGTTATTCAATAATTG